>NC_056726.1:326059108-326119108 GCF_019279795.1 Protopterus annectens | reverse complement strand
ACAACACCTGTCTGGGGAACAGCCCGTACATAACAGGCTAACATGTGGCCATTATGTGGATGTCCCTACAGTCAAGAGCTATGCAGAGACAGAACTTTGTCAGACTGAAACACATGCAGAAGTAGCATGTGCAGACAAACCCTGTTAAACTAGCAGTATTCCAAACATATAACAGCAATACTCACATTCTGCTCCTAAGTCTTGAACCTTTCCCACCATTTAGTTGGCTTGTCTCCACAAGTCTTGTTGTAAGAGGTAGTAGCTCACACAACTCCAGGATGTCTTCCTCCAAATAAGGGAAAGAGACAATACCCACATGGATTACTCATTTATAGGAGTATGTTGCCATGACATTGGCTATTGGAAGAACTACACAGCTGCTCTGCATGCAATTAGCAAATGAGGAATGGCTATTGGAAGAACTACATAGCTGCTCTGCATGCAATTAGCAAGTGGGGAACACCAATAGGTGCACAGAACATCACCTGGTTATGAGCATCACCTACAAAAGCCATGCTTCCACCTATTCAAACCAGCTCTATGCCTGTAGTGCACAGAGAGAGAGAGAGAGAGAGAGAGAAATAAATAAAACATAAAGTGGAAAAGAGAAGAAAGAAAAAAGGTAAGTGGAATATGTAAGCAAGAAATTGAATGTACTACTTGGTCTGTAATAATAGGAAATGTGATTTGGAGGAATATATGTCCCAACAGGACATGCTGTACTAATGTCTCGCTAAACAGCTACTATGGCCATAGCATCTGGCCCTCTCTGCAGTGGGAGATATCACAGACATACCTCTCAACTGTACAGATCCTCACAGAATGCCCACATTTTACCATCATGTATTTTTGTCTGTTCCTCCTGAGATGTGTACTTTTATAGCTGAGGATTAAAGTCATCAGGTAATGAGAAACACTTGAGTGTAAGACTCCACATTCTTAAGAATCTTCACTGTAATGCTAAATGTATCATTCTACGGACTTCCTATGTTTGTAACAGGTATATTTAAAGTCTGTCCCTATTTATCCCCCCATCATTTTAGGCATTGTCCAGATGTGATGCTCTTAGAGGTTGTGAGGTGGGATCACAGCTCAGGAGCCTGACTCACCTGGGAAAGGACAGCTTATATATGACAACCACAGGGGTGTCTGTCAAAACCTTGTGACTGTGCCACTGCTAGGCCAGTTAATGGGATGTTTTCCATATCCATGTTACCTATGAGTATGAGTATGACACGTTTGCCTTGTAAAGCTAAGACACTTACAGAGGGCGTGTGCATAGTAGAATACTGTTGCAGACATGTGTTGAACTGCATGTGATATATTGAATTAATAACATTCAACTGTACAGTCTTCTGCTGGACAATAAGCACATTTGTGATTGATATCTGTAGTCACATACACGTATACCTGTGTTATGTCAGTCAAACCATTGGCAGGTCTGTGAGCAATGGCATTGTAACATAATAGCCTACTTATGACTGTTGGACATCTTCCAGGTTATCACAGTGATGTCAAACCCAACTGTGTAATCAACGTACTAATGTATGGTGCAGCTATATTAATACAGTATCAATACTGATGCCGCTTTTGACACCCATTTATGTGTGCCATTGTCCAGACATACTACTGTAACAGGTTGAGAAGTATGATTGAGCAGCAAGACTGTAAATACAGTGTGCCATACTTACATTCAACAGAAATGTATACCAGGTATCCCTGAGCACATGTATGTATGCATATGTTCAGCTGGAAGGCACAAAACTAATCACATTGGTTTCAAGCAGTCAGGTAAATAGGTTGTGCATGTTGCACACGTGTAATATCAGTGTCAGTGCATACAAAGACATATATGTGTACAGCTACTGGTGGTTGCATTGCCCTGACACTGATGCGGGTACTGGAGTAGGCATGATTATCAGGTATTAATCAGATAAGTGTCCACCTGTGTTATGACCCTCTGTCCATGCTGACCACTACCAGCTATATCAACACCTATATACAGTGGATATCACAAGTGTACACACCCCTGTTGGAATGCCAGCTTTGTGTGCTGTATGACAATCAGACCACAGAAGATCATTTCATAATGTTTCTCATCTTGGATGTGACCCCTAACCTGTACAATTCCATTGAAATACAATCAAAGGTGTTTCTAGGAAGGTGAGCAACTATTGCCAAGTGAAGATGTGCCATGATGTTAGAGGTCCTTGTTGCTTGGGCAGGTTACAGTTAAGGGCCTCCGCATATGTGGATTTAGTGTTGCTATGTGTGGGTGTTGGTGGTGTGAGTTTAGAAGGGCTGTGTGTTGCTTGAGGTGTACTGCGGGAGTTAACCTTCTCCTCTTGACTGTCTAGCACAATCTTGGGTGGCGAGAGCTTTGCTTCCAGGTTGGCTATGTAAGTGCATCTCTCACAGGTTGTAGTGTTGGGTGGTAGGAAGAGAGGGTTGTCTGTGTACATGAGGCAATTGCTGCATTGCCCCAGTATGCCCAGATTCACCAGGTGGACAGGAGAAATCAATGGAAGCTGACCCTTGGACATGCCTGGTTTGAATGCTTTTTTTTTTTTTAAAGTACAGGAGCTGTTTTCCCTTACCTTAGCAAGGTACTTTGCAATTATAGGCTGTTTAGTGCCTATGATTAATTTCTCCTTATTAATAAGGAGAGTTGAGTGCTTGTATCAGTTTATGACTTCCTAGTGCTTTCCAGCAGGTATTAGAGCAAGTGCTAGTCACAGGGATGCTTAAATTTAAGATGAAAAAAATGGTTCATCCCAAACACTGCAGTGTGCACTATAGAAGTTAGATTTGAAAGTAGGTAACTTAAGTTTTGCCTGTCTAAAAAGTTAAGTTTTAGTGAAGAGTCACTATTTTTAAAACAGCACGATAGATTGAAAAGGGGTGATCACTTTTGTATTTGATACTATGGAATACAGTAGAATGGTCAACAAATTTAAATAGTTGAAGGGGAGTGATTTCACAAAATTATCATTTTGTGCTTACTTTCACAAGCCAGTGAAAGCAGAAAGGAAATGAGATATATGGTCAAATTAACATAAGAAGCAGGCAACTAGAAAGACAGTTGTATTTAAGAACACAACAGTGACAGGGTGGGGGAGTGGGGGAATATTTCTGCCTGACTCACAACAGACAGAGCTGTGGTGTCTTTTGATGTTTTAATACGCAGTTAAAAGCTGAACACAAGCAAAACACAAGGTAAAGAAAACAAATCACAGCACTCAAAATATAAAAACACAATAAACTAATACAAAATACAACACATAAAAAGCAAACCAACCTTTCCTCACAGCACAGTGTAGCAGAGTCAGGGTGAGCTTTTCCAATACAAGTGAAATGTCTTATTTTACCCTTAAATAGAAGGTTTAGTTCGTAGCTCCGCCCCCTCAGTTCACAAATGATTAACCTTAAGTGACCTCTTCTGTTTTATGTATAAGTCCTTAATTGATCTGTTCTAATTTCTGCCTGACTCACAAGAGACAGAGCTGTAGTGCCTTTTGAAGTTTTAATATGCAGTTAAAAGTAGAATACAAGCAAAACACAAGGTAAAGAAAACAAATCACAGCACTCAAAATATAAAAGGCAATAGGAATACAAAATACAACAAATAAAAAGCAAACCAACCTTTCCCTCACAGCAAAATGTAGCAGAGCCTGGGTGAGCCTTTCCAATAAAGCTCTGATTTTTTTTATTTTACCACTTAAATAGAAGGTTTAGTTCCTAGCTCCACCCCTCAGTTCACAAATGATTAACCTTAAGTGACCTCTTCTATCTTATGTATAAATCCTTAATTGATCAGTTCTAATTTCTGCCTGACTCACAAGATATAAATATACATATATGCATATATATATATATATATATATATATATATATATATATATATATATATATATATATATATATATATATATATATATATATATATATATATATACATACACACACACACACACACACACACACACACACCTGTTAGACATACTACACATTAAGAAATCCCAATTTCTTCGAGCTACATGCTCTAGGGACTTAAACTTTGTTACCACAATAAACAGGACATGCTGGAGGGATAAATTCCTGTCCCAGAGACTTCCTATACTCTGGAACAAGCTACCCATCTATGTCAAGCAAAGTTCCTCATTAGCACTCTTCAAGAAAAATCTTGATGAGTGGATGGGAAATAGGAAATACACCCAGGGATCACTTATGTGGCTCTGCTCAACAGGTGCACAGGAACTTAACTTTCTTGGGTGGCATAAGCCAAGGAACCTTGTTGGCTAGGCTTAATTAGGCCCCTGGGCGATAGTACCTACCTGTGAACCTATGAACATATATATATATATATATATATATATATATATATATATATATATAAATATATATACACATATACATATACATGCACACACACACACACACACACACACACACATATATACATTTGTATATATATATATATATATATATATATATATATATATATATATACATACATACATACAAACATCGTGCATATACTCATATATATATATATATAAATATATATATATTTATACATACATAAATATATATATATACATAAATATATATACATATATATATATATATATACATATATATATATATATATATATATATATATATATATATATATATATATATATGTATATCCATACATGTCCCAAAATGCCCATACAAACATATGCTGCTGATAGACCACCCACAACTGGGGCAGCATGCACAGTTGGATACAAAAGCAGCCATGACACTTACATCTGCCCCCCCCCCCACACTGTCCAAATAAATGAGTGAACAGTACACTACTACAAAATCATGATAGGCCATACACAATGGCCAGACATACTACAATCTCGTAGCAAAACAAATAAAATATCTGAACATAGAAAAGAAAAATACAAACAGCCACTAATTCACATGTTTATTATACTCTGATGTCTTGGCCAAAGCCTTCAAGGAGTAAGCATCACCAGAAATACATGCCTTAATCTAAAGAAGCAATTAACACCTAATTACATAATTGAATACACAGCCTTCAATTACACTTGTCATTTAACCCCCTATGGGATAAAGTATCACAGTTAATATTAATATATTGAGTCTGTACATAACAATTGTCCTTTTATGAATGTTTCATGACACTGAGGAACAGACGTTTTCAGAAACTGTACCTTGAGACCCACTACAGTCCCCATGGTGTGATTTATTCAATATGTACAGATATAGAACTGACATATTTCTTATCAGTAATACATCTGACATGTTCTTACAGCCTAGTTTTAAAACATGCGTTACTGTCCCCCACATAAAATATGTTACAAGGCCATCTAAGAGCATTCTCTTTACACCAACCTATTGAATGCACAGACTTCAACATGTTTCCCAGGCATTCCCCTCAGCAGGAATTATAGCACTAAATAATGATAGGCCAATATACCTAGCCACCTTTTACTGTATGACATCTGGACAAAGCCTGACATAATTGGTGGACAGAAGCCCAAATACACTGCTATAAATGAAATATTGCTATTATACACTGAGAATGTTGCTGGTGTTACAGGATTTGTTGTAACATATCTTTTCTGAGGGATATAAAGTCAGAAAAACAAATGGATGTTACCATCTACATAATGCAGGCACAAGAGTATGTTACTGAGCTGCCAAGGACAACACCTGTCTGGGGAACAGCCCGTACATAACAGGCTAACATGTGGCCATTATGTGGATGTCCCTACAGTCAAGAGCTATGCAGAGACAGAACTTTGTCAGACTGAAACCCATGCAGAAGTAGCATGCGCAGACAAACCCTGTTAAACTAGCAGTATTCCAAACATATAACAGCAATACTCACACTCTGCTCCTAAGTCTTGAACCTTTCCCACCATTTAGTTGGCTTGTCTCCACAAGTCTTGTTGTAAGAGGTAGTAGCTCACACAACTCCAGGATGTCTTCCTCCAAATAAGGGAAAGAGACAATACCCACATGGATTACTCATTTATAGGAGTATGTTGCCATGACATTGGCTATTGGAAGAACTACACAGCTGCTCTGCATGCAATTAGCAAATGAGGAATGGCTATTGGAAGAACTACATAGCTGCTCTGCATGCAATTAGCAAGTGGGGAACACCAATAGGTGCACAGAACATCACCTGGTTATGAGCATCACCTACAAAAGCCATGCTTCCACCTATTCAAACCAGCTCTATGCCTGTAGTGAACAGAGAGAGAGAGAGAGAGAGAGAGAGAGAGAAATAAATGAAACATAAAGTGGAAAAGAGAAGAAAGAAAAAAGGTAAGTGGAATATTTAAGCAAGAAATTGAATGTACTACTTGGTCTGTCATAATGGGAAATGTGATTTGGAGGAATATATGTCCCAACAGGACATGCTGTACTAATGTCTCGCTAAACAGCTACTATGGCCATAGCATCTGGCCCTCTCTGCAGTGGGAGATATCACAGACATACCTCTCAACTGTACAGATCCTCACAGAATGCCCACATTTTACCATCATGTATTTTTGTCTGTGCCTCCTGAGATGTGTACTTTTATAGCTGAGGATTAAAGTCATCAGGTAATGAGAAACACTTGAGTGTAAGACTCCACATTCTTAAGAATCTTCACTGTAATGCTAAATGTATCATTCTACGGACTTCCTATGTTTGTAACAGGTATATTTAAAGTCTGTCCCTATTTATCCCCCCATCATTTTAGGCATTGTCCAGATGTGATGCTCTTAGAGGTTGTGAGGTGGGATCACAGCTCAGGAGCCTGACTCACCTGGGAAAGGACAGCTTATATATGACAACCACAGGGGTGTCTGTCAAAACCTTGTGACTGTGCCACTGCTAGGCCAGTTAATGGGATGTTTTCCATATCCATGTTACCTATGAGTATGAGTATGACACGTTTGCCTTGTAAAGCTAAGACACTTACAGAGGGCGTGTGCATAGTAGAATACTGTTGCAGACATGTGTTGAACTGCATGTGATATATTGAATTAATAACATTCAACTGTACAGTCTTCTGCTGGACAATAAGCACATTTGTGATTGATATCTGTAGTCACATACACGTATACCTGTGTTATGTCAGTCAAACCATTGGCAGGTCTGTGAGCAATGGCATTGTAACATAATAGCCTACTTATGACTGTTGGACATCTTCCAGGTTATCACAGTGATGTCAAACCCAACTGTGCAATCAACGTACTAATGTATGGTGCAGCTATATTAATACAGTATCAATACTGATGCCGCTTTTGACACCCATTTATGTGTGCCATTGTCCAGACATACTACTGTAACAGGTTGAGAAGTATGATTGAGCAGCAAGACTGTAAATACAGTGTGCCATACTTACATTCAACAGAAATGTATACCAGGTATCCCCTGAGCACATGTATGTATGCATATGTTCAGCTGGAAGGCACAAAACTAATCACATTGGTTTCAAGCAGTCAGGTAAATAGGTTGTGCATGTTGCACACGTGTGTAATATCAGTGTCAGTGCGTACAAAAGACATATATGTGTACAGCTACTGGTGGTTGCATTGCCCTGACACTGATGCGGGTACTGGAGTAGGCATGATTATCAGGTATTAATCAGATAAGTGTCCACCTGTGTTATGACCCTCTGTCCATGCCGACCACTACCAGCTATATCAACACCTATATACAGTGGATATCACAAGTGTACACACCCCTGTTGGAATGCCAGCTTTGTGTGCTGTATGACAATCAGACCACAGAAGATCATTTCATAATGTTTCTCATCTTGGATGTGACCCCTAACCTGTACAATTCCATTGAAATACAATCAAAGGTGTTTCTAGGAAGGTGAGCAACTATTGCCAAGTGAAGATGTGCCATGATGTTAGAGTCCAGACAAGACGGATGAATGCTGTAACCATTTCAAGAGGTGCATACACAAGTTTAAGGATATGCACACTCATTCAACTGGCTTATTGTACTGAGTATTATTTTCATATGTTTTCACAGACCAGATTGTTATGTTTTGAAATTGAATTGTAGGTCACACTACAGGTGGAAATTGTTATGAAATGAGTTATTGTGGTGTCATGTTCCAATTGCACAAATACCAGGCAGTGTATCAAGGGTGTGTACCCTTTAGATCCACTGTAGCTATACGAACACAGCAGTACCTGACCTGTATATCCAGCCTCCACCAAGGTACAGTAATCCCTTTTGATGGACAGCAGCAATACACAAACCAAATAATAAGTTGCTACATTGGCTGTACAGGGATACATAAGTGCAGGCAGCAACTTTGAAGCAAGTCCACCTATATCTGAGCAAGCATGTTAGTTCACAGTTGACATCCTGTACAGCTGACTATGACTATGAATTAGCCATATCCACACCACCAAGGACAACTGCAACCATGTCTCCACATATGTTGTAAGTCTTAGATGAAACAACACAATTCAAACTGTACTGGGGGTAAAGAACACCTCATGCACACATGCCGTGCATATAGGCAACCTGCATCACACAGGTTAGGTGGGAACATTGTCACCCTGTCTACCCCAGTCGTACATGGAGATATGCACATCAACCACACTCCTCCCATCAGCAATGGTGAGCATGTACATATTACCTACTGATGGCAACAACAGCGTATCTCCACGGGGCATAATAACATCAGTGTCTGCTTCCTATATGAAGTAAGGCGTGTGCTCAGAGCTCCATCACACACCACAGTCAAACACAGACCTGCCACCATACACACACCATCCACACAGAAGATGACCACTGTCAACCCTCTACACAGAAATGAATGGAGGACAGAGGATTATGCAATCAAGTGTCCAACATTGGGGGGAATAAGGTAGCTCAGGGACAGACATGTAATGCAAGCTGCTATAGCCATGATAGCTTGGAGGTTTCTGGTGTAGTCTGGATTATTGTCAAGTAATATCCACTGTTGATGTGCATTTTGATAACCGTATGAGGTCTTGTGACCTTTTCTGTAACATGTAGAGTGCTCACCTACCAGCATTCTCTGTTGTGGAAACAGACGTCATCACCCAATATGTGATTGGACATTATGCCTCGTCATGTGGATGGAGAGCAGAAGATGTGTGCGAGAGGAATACCCTGTGGAACAGTGTGGTCCACAGGGTAAATTATGCCAGCCTACACAGCAGAACTTACGTGCATGTGCAGCATCGGACCACCGACCTCAAATGACATTCCCATCAATGGGCTGCTGCTGTAGCGAGAGACTGGCTAGCCACAGGTGGGGGTCCACCCATCCAGCCCCCACTGACACCCACCAAGGAGCTCCTCACCACGTTTAGGCCATAAGCCAAACGCACAAGCCATGACGCTGAGGGAAGCTTTGTGGAGGTGGGTTGCACACACACACACACACACACACACACACACACACACACACACACACACACACACACACACTGGATGAGGAGCATGCAGGTAAGGGCCCCAATGGGGATTAGTACACTAAGGTACCAGACATACATGTATCTGTATTGTATCTACATGCATGTGCCAGATCTAATTGAAGTTGTGGATGGGGTTTTCTAATGCACAGAGGTGCACATTTATGGTGAGGACAGAACATTGTGTATTATTGCGGTTAGTACTGTAGATGTGCAGACATGTTGCATCCATCCTATACCAAGGCCACTTGTGCGTTTGCTAACAATAACTCCCTCTCACAACAGCAGGTTAAGAGGATAAGATCAACACCTGCACCACACCATGTGGAACACATAGCTCACAATGACACCCACTTTGACAGCCATGACATACAGTGAAAAGCCACACACCCACCTTCCCAGAGGCACTCAGTGGACATGTACCTAAACAGCACAGACCAGCAAGGCAGAGACCCACTCAGACACCATGACATGGCACATGCCAAGGGACATATAGTTAACCTACACAGTGCCCCCAACCTAAGCCACTAAGGCTAACCACCTTGCGCAATACTGTGATTATGGATAACTCAGTATTGAGGCACACACAACCCACTCACTAGGTTGAATATGGGGCAGGTAACAGCCACATATCAATCACATGCCAGCATCTAACACATGACACAGCCAATCATGTCACTCCACAACAACTACGACTATCAGTCCGTATCCATGTGGATGTGAATGACTTGGGACACACCTCCCTGGTCTACATGACAGGAGACATGGTTGAACTCTCTGATTATGTGGTCCAGGCAGGTGTCACAGTAGCTCTGGGCAGTGTACCGCTGTCACCCAGAATGATGCCATGGTACTATCAACAGATGGTTGACTGCAACATTGGCTTACATGTTATGTGTCATTCTTAGGGGATCCAGGACCTCTCTGCTTGGGATGGCATGATTAACAGAACCCAATGACTTGCCATGGATGTCCTACATCTGTCACCGCTGGGTTGCCAGGTATTGGCTTTGTTACTTGCCACCCCTATGGTGCCTTGTTAGGCAGTGTTCCTAATGTTATTACCACCATAACAGCAACACATGTATGCAATCTGAGGGTCATGGTGCTCAACAGTGGACATCTGTCAGGATGCAGTCACTCATAGCAGTTGTTGGAGTGGAGGGCACGTCTGCTGTAATGGAGAGGTGGTTCACAGCAGCAGACAGCAGACCTGCAGTATCAGGATATGGCACATTCCACAGCTGTCAGCCCCCAAACATGGACCACACCACACCTCCACAGGTGGTGTTGTCTCTACATCCATTATGGAGAGGAACACCTCCAGACTAGTATCCCATCATAATGCGTTGGACATACTTCCAGTACACCTGTCTTGGGGTAATAGTGTAATCCAGACCATAGCCTGCTATGGGTCCACATCTATATCCCTGGATTGTCAATGCACATTCCTCAAAACTCTGCCATATCTGATGGTCCAATGCAATACTGACATAGTATGAGTCTTCAACTACCCCTCCATCACCTGGGGAATATAGCCAATCGCCAGTACAGTGGCCCAACACTTCTGGGATTCATCATTTCCATTGCCCTACACCAGCTCAAACTTACCCTGGGTAGAGGATCCAACAATTTTGATCTGTGTTAACCACTTAAATATGGGACCTTTGCTCATCCCCAGATGTCAATCCCTGCATGATGAGATTCACACAGGCTGTAATCAACATGGAAGTCAACATGTCAGCCATACCCCCCATAAAGATAACCATCTGGCAAAAACTCTTCAAAGCTGACTTTACAGCCATGAAAACAGGGGTGGATGTCTTCACTGCATCCATGGCAATGGGATGTAGCTGCATGACTATGGAATCATACATATAGGCACTCTACAAACAGGTACATGAATGCATGGTACTAGCCAGAGTCAACAGAACCCACACACTGAGCTTCCAAACACTGGGAGACAAAGTGATGGTCCCATGCCATTACTAAAGTGTACATCAGAAGGAGCACACTTTTGCAGGGAAAGGTGGTGTCCCATGACTGTTGAACTCCCTTATTAGCCTCAAACACAACTTTGGATCCCTCATGGAGTCCTCGACAGGCATCTATGTTAGCAGAGATGCAGCAGACACTATCGACAGTCACAACATCCTTGGTAGTTACATCAACAACCTTCACAACATTAAATGCAAGTGCTGCGAGTTACTGCACAAAGCTAATACCTATCCTGAGAAAACAGATATTGGCCACAGTCTCGGCAACACATTCAGTGACAGCTTTACCCCTCTCTCTCCCCACAAGTGAAGTGCTGAATGAATGTGTTATCACATGGTGTATCTCATTTCCATTCTAGGTGTCTGTGTGTCAACAGGATGTGGACCTGCAGCAAGGCCACAGGGCATGGCAGTGTGTTGACACATCCACCATTTCATAGGCAGGGTACAGTATGTGCACAGTAATTCCCGGTCTGTAGCACAGTGATTGCATATGTGTCACAGATTATAGGGCTGAGGGTTGTACATAGGTACGTGTTGATGTACATCCTCTATTGTAGAATGGAGAATGGTATATGTTCTGGTTGGGACACACCTCCAATTGCTAATAACCACAGCCACAGGGGGTATTCATTAATCAAACACACTGGGATTGCTATTCACACACACACACACACACACACACACACACACACACACACACACACACACACACACACACACACACATTTGCCAGTACTGAGATCCATAGGTTCATTGCTTCATAGATGTGTAGTAGGTGAATGGGCCTGAAGGCTCTACAAGGCTAGTTCAAGGGAATACCTTGGCATCAGGCCACATGACAATAGTCCCCAGTGTGGCTCAGGAGTATAGTCACTGGAGTAGTCCCCAGGAGTGTGTATTGTATTCCCCATCCACTCATGCAGGTTTCTATTGTGGGTGGCCAGTGATGTGCACTGCTTCCCATGTATGTGATCTATATTCCATAACATGGATAGTGTCTGGGTTGTGCACATTTCCCACATGCATGTTCTTTGACATGTGGAAGTGTGCTTGAGGTCTCTGGGGCATGTTGTGTGGACAGATTGGTATCTTCTGATGTAGCATTCCTCACCTCATTTGGTGAGACCTGGCTATGTAACTGAGGTAGCGATTGCACCTACATTGACAGTATGATACAGATATTCAGTAGTTAGTGGCATCTGTCCATACAGGGCATGTGTATAAGACATGGTATTCCCTTTGTGGGGTACATTTGCAGATTCTACAGTTGTTGCAGGCATCCAGTGGGGAACATGGCAAAAGGGCCATTGTACACATTGATTGGACTACTGAGGAGATGGAACAGGGTGCCATGTCCTTTTACTTGCTAGATAACACACACTCAGTCAAGAGATGTAACACATCAAAGTACTTTCTGATGTCACTGGCACTGTTGTGGTCAACAGGCATGTAGTCCACTGCAATCACACTGTGGGTACTATCTGTGAGGCAATATGCAGGGAAACTACCAATATAGTGGTTGTTGCCTAGCCAAGTGTGTTTGTGAATGATATGTGGGTGGAGAGTGGTCTCTGAGTAATAGAAGGGTTGCCTATATTGTTCACTAATCCATACTGTCACATTTAGGGCTGTGGACTGTCTACACCAACCTCTATGGTGTTGGACAACTGTTGGCCTTGTAATGTGGACAATGTGACATATTAGGTCTTCAACATAATAATTTAGCAAAACCCACCCCCCAATGGATCTTGTTATTACACAATCACACCAACCCCCACACACAGGATAATGATGATAGACACACACACTTGCCAGTATTGAGTTTCAAGGGTATGTATTGCTACTACAGTGTACTCCATTTATCACATGTGCCATGGAACTTATAGGATGGATGCTACCCCAAGGTACTTCTAAGGTGAGGAACATCACCAGCCCTTGCAAATACTGGCATTGGGTGATGTAGTGGGTGAGAGATTCCAAAAATATTTTACCCTACACACACATTTACATTTGTCAGGGGTGAGGTTCAAACCACTATCTAACTATCTTTTTGGACCATTATGTTACACATTTACCAGGGCGGCCACGGTGGTGCAGCAGTTAGCATTGCTGCCTCACAGCAAGAGGTCCTCCAGTTCGATCCTTGGTTGGAGTGCCTTCTGTCCGGCATCTGCATGTCTTCCCTCTGGTTGCATGGGTTTCCTCTGGATGCTCTGGTTTCCTCCCAAAGACATGCTGTAGGTGGATTGGATACTCTAAATTGGCCCTAGGTGTGAGTGTGTGCATGTGTGTGTTTTCTGTGGACGGTTGGGCACCGGGCTGGCAACTCAGCACCATAAAACTCCACTGCCAATCATGAGTGGACAGGTGATCTGCTGTGGTGTCCCCTAACTGGGAAAAGAAGAATATGTTATGTATTTTCCACATACACCACTGACCTTACATGGTTTATGGTTGCCAACAGGTACTTCTAAGGTGGATGATGTCTGCAGGACTGATAATGTCAGGCACTGAGATGTGTACTGGGTGTAAATGGGGCCAAAATCTTGGAGGTACAGACATACATATGTGCACACACAAACACTTGCCAGGAATAAGATTCAAACCCATACCTATTGCTACTACAGTGTACCATATTTATCACACACACTATGGAGCTTGTAGAATAGATTTTGCCCTAAGGAACTTCTAAGGTGAGGAACATCACCATCCCTTGTAAATACTGGCATTAGGTGATGTAGTGGGTGAGAGATTCCAAAAAATACTTTACCCTATACACACATTTTCATTTTTCAAAGGTGAGGTTCAAATCTCTATCTATCTTTTTGGAACATTATGTTGCACATTTACTATGTGCACCACTGATCTTACATGGTCCAGGGTTGCCAACAGGTACTTTGAAGGTGGATGATATCTGCAGGACTGCTAAATTCAGGCACTGAGATGTGTACTGGGTGTAAATGGGACCGAAATCTTTGAGGTACAGACATAAACACTTGCTAGGGATGAGATTCAAACCCATACCTATAAAGTTATTGCTATTACATTATTCTGCATTTATCGGACATGCCATGCAGCCTACATGGTAGATTGTTGTGTAAAGGTATCTTTGAACGTGAGTCACATCAGCAGCAGTGTTAAAGGAGGGATAAGGGAAGTGTTGTAAGTGTGAATGACCACAAAATCAGGTGTCTACAAGGGTGCACACACTCTCTCACACAAACACTCACATTTACACAGTTGTCAGAATTGGAACTTCTACATAACTAGTTTGCTACACTACAAAATTACGCAGTCATCACAAGTGCCATAAAGCTTATTTGTTGGAGAGCTGTCCAAAGGTATCTTATAAGGTGAGTCACATCAGCAGTGGTGCTGAAGGAGGGATATGGGAGATTAAGTGAGTGTGAATGGCCTCAACAACATTCAGCTAGAAACACACACTCACACACAACTTTACATTTGACAGGACTAAGATTACAACTGCTACATGGATACCTGTTTGTACTGTAGTGTTACATAGTTATCACAAACACCACTGACACTATAGGGCTGAGGGCTAACCAAAGGTATTTCTATAGTGAACGACATCAGCACATCATGTGATACAGGCCAATGGGATGTGTAGAGGGTGAGACAGGCCTCATAATTGGATTCTCTCTGTTGCTGTCTCTTTCTCTTTCCCACTTTTCTATTTGTGTATGTTTGACATATTATATTATGTTGGCCTTAGATATGTGTGTGTATTCCTATCCAATGTGTGTGTGTGAAGTATCAATGGTGTACAATTTGGTGTGTGTGCACACAGACAGCTGTGAATAACCGATATTTGTAGTCCACTGTGTTGTGAGACATGGGCTTAATTTCTCTATGTGTAGGAGCATGCCCTGTATGACCTTCTATATTGCATGTGTGCCTCCATTCCAGGGAGGTTTGGACTCCAATTCACGGTTTTGTGTGCTACAGCTACACCTAGCAAACTGTTTCTGCAGGATATCTGTAGATAGGTTGCCAATATGGAGACACAATGGGCTTAACATACAGGGGATACTGTAACTATTGGTGTCTGTGCTACTTGTGTGACATGTTTGGTTGTAGCATAGGTATTCTGATATATGTACTGTTTTACTCTGTGATGTGTCATGTCATCAACTACTGACAGTTATCTTTCTTTGCTCGCAGTTATTTACTGGGAAATACAAGATGAATGAAGCTGTGATCAATATTCTGAGTCATATAGACTACACATTCTGGCACACACTTGCCATTGTGGAGGGGTAGCTACAGAAAATAGACTGCTGGTTCTGTGTGAATGGTGCAGCACCTTGTTAGTATGCTGGCTGGGTTCCCTTCCTTGTGCTTTTCTCAACTTCACAGAATGGACAAATTCTGGTGGGGCCATACCTCTCAGCTGTACAGATACACCCAGGTTATCCAGAGGCAAGACTCATATATCTGGTCACTTTACCTTCACATTGTGGTTTACAAGCAGTTTTGTGGCTGCTATTCATTCATGGGTTTGCAGTTGGGAGTAGTATGGGCAGATATTAGAGTTTCAGACTTTATACAATCCATGACATCCATGCTTTTACACCCCCCTCTGTTATTCTCTCCTCCACCTAACAGTATGTAAGCAATATTTTATAGGTGTCCCTATAGTTGTGCCTTTATCCCAGTAGTATTTATGGCCTGATAAACAGTTCTTGCAGTAGGACATGGGGTTGCATGCCACTGGCATTTGTTAACATGGCCTTGCATTTGTTTTCTGTTTACTGTTAGGTTGTTAGTTGGGACCCCCTGACATTCCATACATTGGCACTATGGGTGAGGCATGGACCTTTACCAGAGGACTGTAGGCCATTTGAGAGTGCTGCAGGCCGTCTGTTACTGCATTTCTACATGGGATTACGGGGGAGGGGATGCACACCTGCAGACTTTAACATTTTAAAATGACTGTACTGGTATTTTGGTTACTCTGCTGGCTTCCATTTTGTATTGTATTGTGACCTATCATGCAGACAGGAGGCATATCAGTAGAGTACACATGTTAGATCTTAATAGCATATATTTCAGTTTCAGACTTCTTACCCTTCAGAACTGGAATGCAACTGCCAGACCTGTTGTAGTATGTCTGTGTAGGTCTAGTGGGGGGCTGTTCACCATTGCCATCATTTGGGGGCCTTAGCCCAGTCTTTTTTCATGGTCATCTATACCTGTTCTGCTGGGTGAAGCTGGTGGTGGATATGTGACCCTCACTGACATCCATGTGTTTGACCTATTGACACCCACAGTTTTTTGAACCATCACATGTACTGCAGTGGTGGTTGTCACTTTGTATAGTGCTACCTAGTATGTTGACACTAGTATTTGTTTTGAATTTCCTGCTGTCCCATATAGCTGTCTGCTGCTATCCCATTCAGCCACCCAATTCCCTTGCATGCTTGCATCCATATCATACATACAAGTATGAAAACATACTACTCCATTCAGTAATTGATAAGAAGAGTGACTTACCTTGTTGCTGGGCCAGTATTGAGGACAGTGCTGGAGGGCTGACTATGTTGGATGCACATAGTACACTTCCTGTACATGGTAAAGCTCAGGTACTGTCATGTTTGGCATCCCTTTTAGTATATGTGCAAGTCAGAGAGTGGTATCAGTCCCTGGGTCCCTACAGTGTCAGTGTGTGTGCTATGAGTTGCCTTTTGGCCAAGGCCTAGGCATACTGTGCATGCCTCCTTCTGCTTACAGGGGCAGGTTCAGGATGTTCCTCCTCTGAGTCCCCCTGTGCCTGTGGTGGCCTTGGCAATGGTGGGTATCTGTGTGGCCCTGCCCCATGCTGTTCCTGCTGCAGCTGTTTCCACAGGATCATATTGTGTAGCATGGCACATTCAATGAACATTTGTGTACATGTAGCTGGAGAGTACTGCGAGACTCCACCGGATATGCCAAGGCAGAGGAACCGTGACTTGAGCATCCCAAACACATGGTCTACAATGATCCTGGTCTGTGCGTCTGCCTCATTATGATGTACTTGTTCGGGTGTGTGTGCATTTCTGATGGGTGTCATCAGCCATGGCTCCAGTGCATAGCCAGCATCCCACACTACATGTCGGAGTTGTGATAGCTTCCAGGGATGCCAGCACACACATTCATTATAATGCCCTGGGCATCGCACACAACCTGGCAATTGATGGAGGGAAAGCCCCTGTGGTTTATGTAGACCCTGCCCTGCTCATGGGTGGTGCTTTGATGTGGATGTCCGTGCAGTCTATAGCACCAATTACCTCAGGGTATTCTGCTATATGGTGGAAGAGATGCATACGTGTGGTCAGTGCCTCATGGGTGGTGGGGAAATATATGTGTTCACTGGCATGTTGTGGAGTACCCTGGATGCTGATGTCTGTGAGACCCCCATGATATCCCCAATTTCTCTTTGGAAGGTACCTGTAGCTAGTATTCTTAAGCTTAGACATACCTTGGTACACACTGGGATGGGATCCCCTCTATTAGTTCTATGTGTAAGGCGTGGCCAGTACAGCTAAACAATTTGCTGCAGAATGTCCCTGCCCACCCTATAGTGCTCTACTATCTCCACTCATGTAGGCCCTGGTAGGTTACCCGGGGTCTGTACACTCTTCTCCTCTTCCTCACTGTGGGTCGGTTGTCAGCATTCTCCTCCTCACCACTCTCAGTCTCTAGCACATATTGATGGAATAAAGCTGCAGCAGCCTCTAACATTTTTAGTTAGCTTTGCCAGTTAAAAATACCCCATCTGTGTACACCAGTGGTGTAGTTTGTGGGAAAATATCTGTAGGGTGTTTGCATAGTTTATATTAGTGTGCTGGGCTTCTGCATGTGTAATTGGCTGATTCTGATACATTCCACCTGCCAGCTATGCTAGTTCTCCTTGATTGCCTTCCTACTGCTGTTTCCCCTTCCCAGTTCCTCCCTATTTAAACCTTGAGGTGTGCTGCACATACCTAGTGCTAAAATGTAAACAGTCCTGCCATTTCCTCTTTTTTTTTTTTTTTTGTTTAAAACCCGGTGCGCGGCACACACACCCATTTAGGCTATGTACACACTGCTCAGGCACATCTGACACACCCCTTCCTTAGCTGTGCTTAGCTAAGGGCAAACACGGGCCACAGAGCTCCAATGAGCTTACAGCAAGCATGACACACCCCCTTATGAAGTCATTCAGCTCTTATACTTGCAGTGTTGTATTGCTGCACCTACACGGTTAGGTACAAGCTGACACTTTGAGGAAATCTGTGATATAGTATAACTCCCTCATTTGCATACCCCAGTGTGTAAACCCTTAGTTACTGCACTTAGTCGGACCCATTCCCCTTGACAACCAATGCTCCCTGGTATTGTTCACATTCTGCATGCCATTGACTTTTCTCATTTTTTTTTTTTTTTTTTGTAGCATGATCCTGTTTGCAAGATGCTGCCCTAAGCTTAATCGGCCATGATCGGACCAAAAAAAAAATTTAATTTTATAAAAAAATGAACTATTATTAATGCCAATGGCCTTATATTAGGCCATTGGCATGTGTGTTTGTAATACATGCTTTCCATGATCTGCCCTGCCTCTGTTTGCTTAGATGCAGAAATGTATTCAGTTACTAACTGAATACATTTCTGCTCTGACACTGTTCCTGCACAGAGTTTGGCCTGCTTTGTGGATCACAGAATCACCTAATTTGCATGTTTTTTTACCAGCAAATGAGGTGATTTGCATCCCACATGGCTTTCCATGCAGGAATAGTGTAGGGCCACTCGTGCACGTGAAAATGGCACTTTCCTGGATTGCTTGGTGGCCATTTTCTGCGCAGGCGCTCCTACACTGTTCCTGCATGGAAACCGGCCGTTCGTGAATCCCAGGACTACCCCAGGATTCAGCAAACTTCTGTGCAGGAATAGCTTATTCCTGCATGGAAGGGACTGTTCCTGTACAGCACGGCAGTAAGCCATGCATATTCATGAAGATGCACTGCCATGCTGTGAAACGGGCACGGATCTGTGTACGATTGGGGGGAATGTGTCTGAGAGCAGAGCTCTCACAATACACTCACCTCCTGCACACCAGAATTGCCATTCGGCAATATAAAATGAGAGAGAATGCTCATAATAGCCCCAACCCGTCAGGGTAAGAAGCCATAAGGGACAATCATCCCACAAAGCAGAAAGTTGATAGAATAACAGGTTCAGCATTAGCAGGGATATTCTGAAGGGTACAAATAATAAAACACAACAAATATTTTTTTTTATACATGCGATAAAGTTTAAGCATAGTTGCGTGGGTGTGCCCTTGCTTAGTTACGCTTAGTCCAGCTTAAACTGCACAAGAAGTTAAATAGCAAGAGACATCCAACATCAGCAGTATTGCAATAATGTAGTGGGTAGAGTGTACACTTTTCAAGCAGACATTCCTGGTTTGCTCCCCACTGTAGCCAATTTGCATTTTACATGTGAAAGCAGCACATAAACCTTTTTTTTATAATCAGCTACTAAATAACATATATTTGTTAACCAGAGTACTGTAGTAGGTCTAGATGTGAGGTGTCACTGTGAAACCTCCATATAAACACAAGTGCCCCACATAGTATAGTCACACATGAATAAATGTAATGAAAGCACATTGGGGGATGTTAGGGACCGTAAACAAATTTATAACATGTTATGAATGATGAATAAATCCCATACAGGAGATGGTCTATAAAATAAAAAATAAGCAATGCTAAGCATTGCACAGCTCTGCTTACCAGGTGTAAGATTTGTGTAAATATGACTGCTAAGCAATGAGTTGCCCAGCTAAGTGGATTTGCCCATTGGTAAGCAATGCTGAACCTGCCCCTTTAAGCACTGCCAACCTTAGCTAAGCAGGTTTGCCCGTAGCTTAGCTTAGCTTAGCATATTCAAAACCATCCAATCATGGCAAAGGGTGGGAAATAAATCATATTTAAACTCCACATGTAGGAATACAGCTCATAAATGGTTGCACCTTCCCACTGTAGGCAGTATGGCAGGTGTTGGTGAGGGCATGAGCTTCTGGGTGCAGCGCTAGGTCATACAGGAGTGCAAGGTCATGGTAGGGCTCCTGGTAAAAAACCATGATGAGAGACTGCTGCAAGGCCAGTACCAGGGCTCCCAATATAAAGTGGAAGCCTGGGATCATCTTGCCTGTGATCTCACCATTGCCACTGGTATCCCTCGGACTGGTGAGCATGTCCGGCACCACTATGCCAACTTGAAGGGGAGGAAGAGGGAGCTCTTGGATGAGTGATTCCAAGAAGCAAGGCAGAGGGGTGATGTCCCAGCAGTGTGGAAGTATTCATATCAATAACTGTTTACCAAAGTCCAGCCTGTGTTTGTGATGGATAGGTATGCATAAATATTTCTCTATTCCATTTACAGCTGCAGCTGAGCAGACTGTGAATCAGGAAGCCCATGCCAGTAGGTTACAAAAGCTGTGTTGCAAGGCTGGTCAGTAACAATCCTGCTTGTAGTAGTCATACCAAATAAATATAAAGTAGTAGAAAGTGAGCTGGCAGTATAAAAACTGTATATGCGTTATACTGGATAAACCAGACAACATGACAGTAATAGTCCCATATACGTGATATTTAAATAAAATTGTAACTGCCTGGCAATAAAGTTCTAAATCCTGGACTGGTTGTGTCTACTCTGGTATTGTATGGCATTTAGTGTTGCATTCTCTGAATTGTAATGTTGTGTTAACCACTGTTACCCACACTGTGCTACACAAAAAATATGTCTAGGAATGTCTGTATAAGACTGTTGTAAGTACAAGGTCAGATTGTACAACCAAGAGAGACTTAGAAAAAAAAAAAACACTGAAGGCGCAGACAGCAGTTTCTAAATAGCTTGCTCTGATGAAATAGAAATTGTTGTATTTTTAGCATACACAGCCATGGTACGAATCCTGGGAGTGGTAGTAAGCTGTATGCATAATCATACCTCTCAACTGTACAGATTTTCATAGAATGTCCAGATAATTGACACATATTTATGGCCTGTTCCTCTTTCTCCCTGGCAAATCACTGGGATGATCTCCGAATTGTAGTCACTAAATAATGACATAAATTTGAGTTTCAGACTTCTAATCCTTCAGAAAATGTATATTAAAACAAATCCTGTTACTCTAGCAACTCTTTAAGTTTATAAGAGCAATATTCAAAATATGTCTCTATTTGTACCCCATGTTGTCAAGCTTTGTCCAGAGTTTGTGCATTAAGAGATTGAGAGGTATTTGCATAATTTTAAATAGGAATCTGGGAATATGTGTAGAAAAAAGTAGTGTTAACAAACATTCCCCCCACAGGTCTTTCAAATAAGACAACCGTAACTGTCTGGCAATAAAGTTTTAAATTCTGGACTGGTTGTGTTTATTGTGGTACTGTATGGCCTGACATGTAACATTCACCAAGATCTGATATCAGAATAGTACTACTGTGTCAACCACTGTTTCTCACACTGTGCTACATAAAAATATGTCTAGGAATGTCTGTGTTAGGCTGTTGTAATTACAAGGTCAGATTGTACAAAAGAGATACTTAAACAGAAAACACTGAAGGAACAGATAGTGGTTTCTAAATAGCTCACTCTGATGAAGCAGAAATTGTTGTATTTTTAGCAGACACAGCCATAGTTCAATTCCTGGGAGTGGTAGCAAGCAGTATGCATAATCATACCTCTCAACTGTACAGATTTTCCCAGAATGTCCAGATATGTGGCTCATATTTTTGCCCTGTTGCTCTTTTTTCCTGGCAAATCACTGGGATGATCTCAGTATTGTAGTCACCAAATAATGATGTACATTTGAGTGTCAGACTTCAAATCCTTCAGAAAATGTATATTAAAACAAATCCTGTTACTTTAGCAACTGTCTAAAAGTTTATAAGAGCAATATTCAAAATATGTCCCTATTTGTACCTCCATGTTGTCAAGCTTTGTCCACATGTTGGGCATTAAGAGACTGAGTGGTATGTGCATAATTTTAACTAGGAATCTGGGAATATGTGTAGAAACAGTCAGGTAGTGTTAACAAACATTCCCCCCACAGGTCTACCAGATAAGAGAGTTAGAATTCAGCTATAAGACAGTTGAAATATACACTGTGTACAAACTTACCACTACCCAAACCAAGGCCATAGGGTATTGTAATAATACCTGCAGAGTAATGATTAGAGGCATGGTCATTAAAGTTGTGAGTACTGCAAGGGTATACAAGTAGTTAATTGACATCTCTCTCCCACCCCTCACCATATCTGCAACAATAATCTAAACACCCAAATCAATGGGCATGTTTACACCAAACCGGCTGTTGGGACATATGTCTTATTGTTCAATAAATATTGAAATGTGTTTCTATTAATGTTTCATGTTGAAATATTATCATTGTTGGCCTGTTGCTATCAATGTAACCTGCATGCCATTGTAATGACCACTGTGGTTCTATATATGCATGTGTTCTGTTTGTATGCAACTGTTCCAAATCTGTTGTTTTGGGTTAATGGGAATATCTATGCATGCTGTTATAACTAATCCTGGATTGTGTTAACTATTACTAACCCACATATGTTCTAAAACTGTAACACCATAGCACATTTGGGAAGGCTGGTCCCAGTGGATCCACCACTCCCACCTCATCTGGCCATGGCACCAGGCCCCAGCACATCAGGGACCCACCACGGGACCTCCTCATCCACTGGTCCTGCACCACCTTCTGGTGAAAACACCTCAGGGGATGCGGCCCACCCCCACCCCCCCGGGAGTTGGCATGGACAGGATCCTGTCACCCAAAGCCAGATCCGGGGTTTGACACGAAGCGAGCTCTGAAAGGAGTTTGCAGATCTGCTATGCTAGCTTGAGGGCCATGTGGCGCAATTAGAGGGTCAGCCAGCCCCTCCTGCTTAGCACCCAGCACAGCCATCTTTGGGGCCATGAAGGTGCAGTGGTGACTGATCATGGGTGTGGACCTCAGTCCAACTGTTTCCATTTGGGGACGCATGGGCTTCCAATTTCCAAACACCACTCCCTGTCCACTACCCCCCACATGTGTCATATACCACCTCTGTATGCTGTCTTGTCTGTCTTCCTACCCAACCTACCTCCCCAAATATATCTACTATCCTTCACCAACATCCCACTCTCACCTTAATAAAAAAGAAAAGGGCAATCTGTTCCCAAAAAAAAATATTGCCCCATACATAGCTGTCCATTTCGCAAACGTGTACCCTGGACAAATGTAATCTGGTCTAAATGGCTTCACAACACATTATTGTTGTCCTCACCCCTCTCTCAGAGGTTTGAGTGTCCAAATATACCTCCAAATTCAGTATATATGCACAGCTGTTGCTGTAAAAGAAATGGACAGCTATGGACCTTCCCTACACCCATCCTGCACATCTCTAGCTACTTTCGCTATTCTCTTTCCCTCTTTGTGCCCCTTTTTTCTTTTCTTTTAAAGAAATTAGCATAGGTGTAAGTGAGAGTAAGCACTTTTAGCCAGTAGTAAGTGGGATTAAGCTTGTTTGCATAGCACTAAGCAATGCCTATACAGATTAAGCACTTTTCAGGCTGTGTGTAAGCATTTTAACTGGAAGTTAGCATTGCTTACTGCCATGCAAACCCATTTACAACTGCTTAAAAGTGCCTTAATCACTCTGCACCCACCAGCCCTTGTTCTGCCCAGCAAGAAAATAATCAGCCCTGCTCAGTCTTGAGCTCAGGGCCCTGTACACCATAATCAGAGCAGTATACCACTACTCCATCAGAGTTGTACTACTGAACATTTATTTTAAATATATCATTCAATATAGGTATAAAATACTGTGGAGCAAACACTGTGGAACCAGCATGTTTATAATATATAAATATACAACTATAGATGTGTATGCTGATAGATGCATATGAAAAGCGTATACATCAGATATATGTAGCTGTACATATGAAATTACACATATAGCATATGTACATATATATAATAAAATATAATGTGTAGATATCAAACAAGAAATACACTGATATATCAATATTCATATATAAAATATATATATAGAAAATGTCTATACAAGGATAGATATATATGAACATAATATATACATATATATAAATATATATATAGGTACATATACACATGCACACACACACACACACACACACACACACACACACACACACACACACACACACACACACATACACACACACACACACACACACACACACACACACACACACACACACACACACATATATATATATATATATATATATATATATATATATATGGGTCTAGGACTATTCACTGAAAGCACATTTCACTGAAACACATTTGACTGTGCACAATTCACTGAAAACACATTTCACTGAAAGTTTAATATATATATATATATATATATATATATATATATATATATATATTTACTAACTACCTTGATTATAGCAAGCTCAGATGCTCATAAGCCTAGTACTTATTATACAGCAGGAACTTCTTATTGTAACATTTGTTAATGTCTATTATGTACTTCACAGATAAAGATTCTAGTCATCTACTGATGTACTATGTTCTTCATCTGTAAATATGTTGTAAGTAATTGCTATGTTAAATTGTTAACCACTATGTAATCCAATGTAACTACTGTCTGTTTATTTTAACTGTGGAGCTTTTCTCCCAGGGCCTCAGCTGAAAATGAACCTACGTCCAGTCGGACACTCCCGGTTAACAAATGTAAATAAATAAATAAATAAATATATGGCCTTTTCCCCACTGTAGTGTGACCCTGGAGTTAGTATATATAGTAAGGGTGAGGTGTGGGGGGCACTGCCCCCCACATTAGGGGGTGTGTGGGGCGTAGTCTCCCACCTATTTTAAATATTTTGAACTATATACATGGATACTTGCAATTCCAATAAATTACTCTTTTCTGAACATAATATATATATCCAAACTATGTGGAGCGCTACACCCCCCACACCTCCCCTTACTATATATACTAACTTCAGGGTCACACTACAGTAGGGAAAAGGCCATATATAACTTTCAGTGAAATGTGTTTCAGTGAATTGTGTTTTCAGTGAATTGAGCTTTCAGTGAGTTGTGCACAGTCATTTGAGTTTCAGTGAAATGTGCTTTCAGTGAATAGTCCTAGACTCATATATATATATATATATATATATATATATATATATATATATATATATATATATATATATGTATATATATATATATATATATATATATATATATATATATATATATATATACACATATATATATATATATATATATATATATATATATATATATATATATATATATATGGGGCTACTTCATATGACATAAATTTCATTTGATTGAGACCAAAACACTGAAAGTTCTAAAGAATGAAAACTCATTTGATTGAAACTCATAACACTGACACATTAAAGTAAAAGGTATATGCCTGTTTCCCCACTGTAGTGCAATCCTGAAGTTAATATATATAGTTAGGGGAGGCACAGCCCCCCACATTGGGGGGTGTGGGGGCAAAGCCTCCCACATAGTTTAGCTAAATATTTTTTTCTGCAAAGAGTTATTCATTGCAGTTATAAATATCCATGTGCATGGTTTAAAATGTATATGGTATGTGGGGGGCTTTGCCTCCCACACCCCCAATATGGGGGGCTGTGCCCCCACACCCCCTAACTATATTTACTAACTCCAGGATTGCACTACAGTGGGGAAAAGGGCATATACCTTTTACTTTAATATGTCAGTGTTATAAGTTTCAGTCAAATGAGTTTTCAGTCTTTTGAACTTTCAGTGTTTTGGTCTCAGTCAAATGAATTTCAATTAAATGAAATTTAGGTCATATGAAGTAGACCCATCTGAATATCTCTGCTAACACCAACCATGTAACACAAGCAGCACAGACAGCAATAGTTACAGTATCCCCCTATCTGTTGCCCATTGTGACTCCATATTGTCAACTTATCTACAGAAATCCTGCAGAAACACCAAACCCTGGACTGGAGTACAACCCTACCAGGAATGGATGCACACACTCAATACAGAAGGTCATACTGGGCATGCTCCTACACTTAGGAAATGAAGCCCATGTCTGACAACACAGTGGACTATACATATCGGTCAGTCGCAGATGTCTGTGCACACACACCAAATTGTACACTATTCATGTTGCACACACACATTGGATAGGAATACTCACACATATCCAAGGCCAAGACACTATAATATGTCAAATATACACATACAGAGATGTGGGGAAGAGAGAGACAGACAGTGACAGAGAGAATTCCATTATGAGGCCTGTCCCACCCACTACACATCCAATCGGCTGATATCACATGATGTGCTGATGTCAATCACTGTACACATTCCTTTTGGTAGCTCTCAGCCCTATAGTGTCTGTAGTGCTTGTGATTACTGTGTAACATGATAGTACAAATCAGTATTCATGTAGCATATGTATACTCAGTCCTGTCAAATGTAAAAGTTGTGTGCGACTAAGTGTGTGTCTCTGTTTCCAGAGGAATGATTTATGACCCATTCACACACACTGCACTTCTCATTGCTCATGTTAGCACTCCTGCTGATGTCAGTCACCTTGAAATGAACCATCAGCTAAGTCTCAGCCCTCTAAGCTCCGTGGCACTCATGATAACTGCATAATACTCTAATGTAGCAAACTAATTAGGTAGGAGTTCTAACCCTGGTCCTGGAAGTGTGTGTGAGAGTGTGTGTCTTTGTTGATGTCTGATTTTGTGGTCATTCACACTTCCTACACTTCCCTCACCCCTCCTTTAGCACCGCAGTTGATGTCACTCACCTTCAAAGATACCTTTAGACAGTTCTTTAACATATAAGCTCTGTGGTGCTTGTGATAACTGCATGATACCATAGTGTATCAAACTAGTTAGGTAGGAGTTCTAATCCTGATCCTGGCAACTATGATAATTTGTGTGTGTGTCTTTGTTGATTTTGTAAGCATCCACACTCCCCTCTCTCCTCCTTTAGCACTGCAGCTGATGTCACTCACCTTCAAAGATACCTTTGGAGATTTTTCCAACATATAAACTCTATGGTGCCTGCAATAACTGCATAACACTGTAATACCAAAACATAGCTAGGTAGGGGTCTGAAACAGTACTGGCAAATGTGTGTGTGTGTGTGTGTGTGTATGTGTGTGTGGGTGTTTGTGTGATTATGTAATAACAGGATCCATTTCAGGGTGGGTCTTGCTGCATTTTCATATTGAGGACCCATGTGTCCCAATGTCACATTATAAGGCCAACAGTTGTCAAACATCATAGAGGTTGTTGTAGACAATCCACAGCCATGAATGTATATATAGGCAACCATTATAATACCCAGAGATTTCTCTCCACCCACAGATCATACACAAACATGGCTGGCTCTTTCTCTCATCCTTTCTTTCTTTCCCTCTGTCTCTGTCTCTCCCCCTCCCTGGTAAATGTGGAAAAATGCATCTGTTTTGCATAGACAGGAGCTTGACATGGTAGGTAATGTTCATGATCAGCTGAAGGCCTGTGCATGAACTGGAGTCCACCACCTGCTAATTGCATGTGGAACAGCTGTGGTATCATTCCTATAGCGAATTGCATGGAACACACTCCTATAAGTAAGCACTGCAAGTGGGTGTTGGCCCTTCTCCTTCACTGTGAGCAGGACTTCATGTGGATGTGTGACAAACAGCATCACAGAGGGTAGTTGAAAATACCTCTTACAACAAGTACTGTGGAGACAGACCAACAAACTGGAGGGGGATCTTCCAGACATGGGGACAGAATGTAAATATTGCTGTTCTACATTTGGAGTAATGTTGGTTTAACAGGGTTTGCATGGATATGGCTGTTCTGCATGATTTAAAGTATGGGATGACAGTGTTATGTGGTTGAGAAAACTCCACCTCTAGGGCTATCTGCAGACTGGTCAGAGTTTGGAGTCTTAGATTTGGTGTGTCACTCACAAATTTTCTGTCTTTATAAATGCAGCAGCATACTCTGATGATTGTACTCAGTAAATGGTAACATCCATGTGTGTTACTGACTTCATATCTCTCAGAAGAGATATGTCACAACAAGCCCTGTTGCACCAGCAATGTTCTCAGTTTATAACTGCAATATGTCAAAACTGGCACTGTATCTCTGCCTCTGTCCCCCAGGTATGTCACCATTTGTTCATATGTCATGCAGTAAGAGGTGGATATGTACAGCATACCATTATTTATTGACATAATTCCTGATATCAATCCAGTTATATGTCAGATAGACAGACATGTAATGTCTAGGAGGCCTAATATCTGAGGACAAACCCTGGACTCTGTTGTAGTCTGTACAGGAGTGAGGAATGTTTAGCAGGTGTAAGCATTGCTTAAATGTGAATGCTAACCTACACAATGTAAGCACCTATTCGTTTAACCATATGTTAGCACCGCTTAGCTTCATGCACACCTGTGCAAACCCACTTAAAGTGCCTTAATCACCCTGTCTCCATCAGCCCTTGTTCTGCCCAGCAACAAAATAAATAGCTCATGCAGGTCTTGAACCCAGAACCCTGTACACTATAGGCACAGCATGCAACCACTAGGCCATCTGAGCTATAAGGGTGGCTGTTGGATTTTCAAGTATTTCATTCAGTACACATACTGAATAGTAGTGAACAACTGCTTTGACTACTACAATTGTTTAGTACTTGTAAGTGAATTTAGTGTTGAATCAGTCATGCTCTTATATGTAAATATACACATTTCAGATTAATATGGTGGGATACATCTGAGAAGGTACATATAATACTCAGGTTTTCACATAAAAGGATATATATATATATATATATATATATATATATATATATATATATATATATACATTATATTTTATATATCTATATATATATATATATATATATATATATATATATATATATATATATATATAATATACATATTCACACACACACAAACACACACACACACACAAACATATTGACATGACATACATGACACATCAGTGGGGGGATGTGAATAATTACATGACTAAATACTGGGAAGTCACAGAGTTTTGGGCTAGTGCTATTCCACTTAATAGATGTTGGAACAGAAAGAAGGGTGTTACTGCATCACATGTGTCATCTCATCTACACCAGTATGTCAGATATGCCCACATTTACATGCCCCCCCCCCTTTGCCAGGCTTGGTTATGCTTTCTTGCACTAAGCTGTTCTGAGCATACCTGTCACCGCCTTGATTGTTCCAGACTGTCCACATTTATTGCCCATATTTCTGGTCTGTTGAACAATATCATTATATTTCTTTCAGTGGTGAATCACTTTGATCATGTGGGGATGTCTGTCAGTATATGATGACATGCATTACAGTTTCATAATTGACATCCATCTGAACATGTATGCTGACACACACCCTGTTCCTGTAGTGACATTCTACATTTATACCTGCAGGATGTACATTGTGTCCCTAGTGCTGCTCCATTGCCCCCTCCCCTATTTTGCAGCCTTTGTCCAGATCTCTTGCACTTAGGGGCAAGGAGGTATGGTGCTGGGTATAACTGCAGTACATGTTATGCACAGATGCACAGATATGTGTGTGTGTATATATATGTATATATATATATATATATATATATATATATATATATATGTATAAGTCTACTTCATATGACCTAAATTTCATTTAACTGGAATTCATTTGACTGAGACCAAAACACTGAAAGTTCAAAAGATTGAAAACACATTTGACTAAAACTCATAACACTGACACATTAAAGTAAAATGTATATGCCCTTTTCCCCACTGTAGTGCGATCCTGGAGTTAGTATATATAGTTAGGGGGGTGTGGGGGCACAGCCCCCCACATTGGGGGTATGGGAGGCGAAGCCCCCCACATACTTTATACATTTTAAATCATACACATGGTTATTTATAACTGCAATGAATAACTCTTTGCAGAAAACAATATTTACCTAAACTATATGGGGGACTATGCCCCCCACCCCCCAACTATATATACTAACTCCAGGATTGCACTACAGTGGAGAAAAGGGCATATACCTTTTACTTTAATGTGTCAGTATTATGAGTTTCAGTCAAATGAGTTTTCAGTCTTTTGAACTTTCAGTGTTTTGGTCTCAGTCAAATGAAATTTAGGTCATATGAAGTAGACCCATTCAGACATATGTTCTGTTTTACACTGTGATGTATTATGTCATCAACTACTGACAGATATAATTATTTGCTGACAGTTATTTACTGGGAAATACAAGAAGAATGAAGCTGAGTCCAGTATTCTGGTCCACAGCCTACACATCCTTGCACATTCCTGTCATTCTGGAGGGGTAGCTACAGACACTTGCAGATGGGTCTGTGTAAAAGGTCCAGCACCTAGGTACTATGGTGTCTGAGGATCCCCTTCTTGTACATATACTGACGTAACAGAATGGCCATATCCTGCTGTGGCCATACCTCTCAGCTGTACAGATTCACCCAGGTTACCAAGAGGCAGGGCTCATATATCTGGTCAGTTCCTCTTCACATTGTGGTTTACGAGCAGGTTTGTAGCCACTCATTACTGGGTTTGCAGGCATGGGTAGTATGGGCACACATCAGAGCTTCAGACTTCACACACTCCATGACATCCATCCATCTACACCCCCCCACTCTATTCTATCCTCTTCCTAACATTATGCAAGTGATATCTGAGAAGTATCCCTATAGTTGACCCTTCATCCCAGTGATATTTATGGATTGGTCCACAGTTCATGCAGTGGGACATGGGGGGCATGATACTGGGATCTGTCAACATGGCCTTGCATTTGTGTTCTGTTGACTGTGTTAGGTTGTTAGTTGTGATCTCATGAGATACCATACATTGGCACAACGGGTGGGGCACAAACCTTTGACAGAGGACTGTAGCTCATTTGGTAGTGATGCAGGCCATCTGTAGCAGGCCACTGCATTCTGTCACTCCTGCATTCCCAAGCTGCAAGCCAGTGGATTCTCCTGGGGTGACAGGGTAATTGTGCAAGGTGTTAATGGCAATAGTTCCTGTCCATATTGATCCATTGGTCTGGATGCAGGCACGGTGCTGCTTACAGCTAAGGACACACCTGCATAGGACAGCAGGTGTGTCCTTAGCTGTAAGCAGTGAAGGAAACACCTGCATAGGACAAGTCTTCAGCATACTGCATTCTGTGGGTATTCCCATGCAGAAGTGGGGTCATACTGTACTCATTCCCAACAGCAAGGATATGACCTGTGATAAATCTGTGGCTGATGATGGGGTGAGCTGAGTGCATGTGTGATATGGAAGCTACGTGCAACTGATTCACAGATGTACCTGGGACATTACCCTTATGCTGCCTTGTGCAGGGACATAGGCAATCTCTCATTACTTCATAACTGTGCCTTTTGTGGTCTGCCATTGATTGGCCAGACTACATCACTATTCCATACTACAGACAACTAATATGCTGCTAACCTGTCTGTACAATTCCAATGTTGTGTGCAGCTGACAGTTAAATTTTATGCACTATGTCTAGGGTACTTCCACTTGTGTACTGTATGTATGTATGTATGGTCCCACATTCATGGCATGTCCATCTTTCAGACAGTGACAGATATTGACATCTGGACAGTGAGTATGGATGACTGCTGACATGGGTATTGCTGAGAAGCATTGCATTTGGCACTGCAGTTGTCGGAACATGGCCCTGTCAATCACAGTACTGCCCATAGGCCACCGAGACACAACCCTCCATGCCTACATGCTGACCACTTCCAGACAATATTGAACACACAGCAACCTAACACACAGACCCCTGCGTATTGAACACATGCAACAATCTATCCTGTAGATTGGGCCAGCTCGGGTAATCTGTGCTCCACTAATACTAGTCCTCACATTTACATGTTACTGCATTTCTACATAGGATTGTGGGGGCACACCTGACAACTGTAAACATTTGCTATGACTGTATTGGTATGTCAGATACTCTTTTGGCTTCCACATCATTTTGTATTCTGACCTATCATGCAGACTGGAGGCATATCAGTAGAGTACAGATCTTAGATTTGATTGACCTACATTTCAGTTTCAGACTTCTTACCCTTCAGAACTAACATACAACTGCCAGACCTGTTGCAGTCTGTCTGTGTAGGTCTGGAGGAGGGCTGCTCACCAACGCCATCAATTGGAGGCCTTTGCCCAGCCTTTCTTTATGGTCATCTACTGCTGGCTGAGGCTGGTGGGTATGTGAGCCTCACTGACATGCATGTGTGTGCCCTATGGACATACATTTGGGCCACCACATGTACTGCAGTGGGATTTGTCACCTTGTCTAGTACTGCCTAGTGTTTTGACACCAGTATTTGTTATGGATTTCATGCTGCCCATCTAGGTGTCCAGTATCTGCTGCCATCCCATTCAGCCACCTGATTCCCCTGCATGCTCGCATTCATACCATAGGTACAACTATCAGAGCATACTACTCTATTCGGTAATTGATAGGAAGAGTGACTTACCTTGTGGCTGGGCCAGTAATGAGGACAGTGCTGGAGGGATGACTATGTCAGATGCACATAGTACACTCCCTATACATGGTAAAGCACAGATAGTACCATATTTGGCTTCCCTTTTACTGTATGTGCGAGTCAGAGAGAGGTGCCATTCCTTGGGTCCCTACCCGTGTCAGTGTATGTGCTATGCATTGCCTCTTTGTCAAGGCCTAGGCATACTGGGCACGCCTCCTTCTGCCTACATGGGGAGGCTCAGGTGGTTCCTCCTCTGAATCCCTCTGTGCTTGTGCTGGCCTTGGCAATGGTGGAGGGCTTTGTGGCCTTTCCCCGTGCTGTTACTGCTGCAGCTGTTTCCACAGGATCATATTGTGTAGTATGGCACATACTATGAACATTTGTGTACATGTAGCTGGAGACTACTGCAAGGCTCTATCGGATATATCCAGGCAGTGGAACCGTGACTTGAGCATCCCAAACACACGCTCTATTATGATACTGGTTTGTGCATGTGCCTCATTATGGAGTTCTTGTTCAGGTGTGTGTGCATTTCTGAGGGGTGTCATCAGCCACAGCTCTAGTGCATAGCCAGCATCCTCCACTAGGTGGCCATATGGGATGCCCCCACTGGCAAATGACTGGTACAACTGTGTCATATGCCAGATGTGGGAGCCGTGATAGCTTCCAGGGCTGCCAGCACACACATTCCAAATAATGCTCTGGGCCTCGCACATGACCTGGCAGCTGATGGAGGTGAAGCCTTTGTGGTTTATGTAGACCCTACCCCACTCACTGGGTGGTGCTTTGATCTGTATGTGCATGCAGTCTATAGCACCCACTACCTCAGGGTATTCTGCTATTTGGTGGAAGAGACGCATACTGCTGGCCAATGCCTCATGGGTGATGTGGAAATATATGTGCTCATGGCATGTGCTGACATGGCATCCAGGAACTGGTGGAGTACCCTAGATGCTGATGCCTGTGGAGATCCCCATGATATCCCCTGTTGTCTTTTGGAAGGTACCTGTGGCTAGTATTTATAAGCCTACACATACCTTGGTATCCATTGGGATGGATTCCCCTCTGTTGGTTCCATGTGTGAGGCGGGGCCGGCACAGCTCAACAATTTGCTGTAGAATGTCCCTGTCCACCCTATAGCGCTCCACTATCTCCAGCTCATGTAGGCCCTGGTAGGTTACCCTGGGTCTGTACATTCTTCTTTTCCTCCTCACTGTGGGATGGCTGTCAGCATTCACATCCTCACCAACCTAAGCCTCTTGCACATACTGATGTATAAGAGCAACAGCAGCCCATATCATTTTGTTAGTTTTGTCAGGTAAAATTTCCCCATCTGTGTACACCAGTGGTGTAGAGTTTGTGGGAAAAACCAGAGTGAAAGGGGTTTGCATAGTTTATAGTAATGTGCTGGGTTGGGCTACTGCCTGTGTAATTGGCTGATTCTGATACATTTCACCTGCCAGCTATGGTAGTTCTCCTCAATTGCCTTCCTACTGCTGTTTTCCCTTGCCATTGCCTTCCTGTTTAAGCCCCGAGGCACGTCGCACATACCTAGTGCTCAGATGTGAACTGAGCTGCTATTTCCCTTTTTTGTTTGTTTTGTTTAAAACTCACTGCGTGGCATGCACACCTGTTTAAGCAGGGAAAACAGTGCTCAACAATGTGAGACACACACCCTTCCTTAGCTCTGCTTAGCTAAGAGCAAACACGGGTTGCAGGGCTCCAATAAGTTTACACCAAGCATGACACACCCCCTATTGAAGTCATCCTCTTGTCCTGCCTACATGGTTCCCTTTTCCTACACCTGCACAGTTAGGTGCAAGCTTTCAGTAGGTAGAAATCTGTGATTCAGTATAGGTTTTTTCATTTGCATACCCCAGTGTGCAGGTCTATAGTTACAATTCCCAAGCACACTCTTTTCCCTTGGCAACCAGTGCTTCCTCATCTTGTTTACTTTCTGCCTGCCATTGATTATAATGGCTAAATGCAGATTTCTGTAAAAAGGCAGTGTTTCCCTTTTTTTTTATTTTCGGTACCCCCGTGTTTGCGAGCCGTTGCCCTTAGCTTAAACGGCCGAGATCGGCCAAAAACAATAAAAGTTTTATTTTTATAAAATGTATGTGCCTTTTAATGCCAATGGCCTTATATTTGGCCATTGGCTTCTCTGTTCTGCATAATACATGCTTTTCATGAGCTGTCATGCCTCCAGTTTGTCAGATGCAAAAATGTATTCAGCTACTAACCGAATACATTTTTGCACTGACACTGTTCCTGTACGGAATCCGTTCAGCTTGCTGGATCACAAAATCACCTCATCTGCATGTTTTTCACCAGCAAATGAGGGTGAGGTGATTTGCATACTGAATGGAATTCTGTGCAGGGACAGAATAAGGCCACTCATGCACGTGAAAATGGCCCTATCTTTTATCACACGGCAGCCATATTGCGTGTAGGAGCTACTACACTGTTCCTGCATGGAATTTGGCCATTCTTGAATCTGGCCAAAAGTAATTCAATATATTTATCACTTTGAAATAAGTAGGAAGTTTGATAGATAATCTACAATGTGCAGCCAATTTATTGACATACGGTGAGTTATTATTGTGTCTCTGACTCAATTATATTTATACTAGTTTTTAGTGTATTAGTTTTAAATGACATAACATCTTAAACTTTAGTAATATTGTAATCTAAGCAGGGCTGTAGTAATATAGTATATGTTATATTGATTAACTTGACTATTTCAATATGATGAACACAATTATTAGTTAATATATATTGCTAGACAGTTTAGTTGCTTTGTAGACAATTTTGATGTTTTAATAACTCATTTATACTAATACCACTTAATATGCAGCCTTTTATATTTTGTTGTATCATTTTGACTACTTCTTAAGCAGCAGACACTTATTTGTGACATTAGCACTAAAAAGTAACGCATTTTCTTAGTAGAGAAATAGTATTGTTGCATCTTCTAATAGTTAGAGTTACTAGGCAATTTTAAACAATCACTCCAAATTGTCAGGAGAAACAGCACTGTAATATTTTAGTTATTCATAGGTTCATAGGATCATATAAAGTTACTAGGGTAATGGCCCTAGGGCCCTTACAAGCCTAGCCAAGTTTAATCCTTATTTCCATGATCACCACCTATTGCCCCTATCCAAGAGGGACAGAGGTGAAACCCCGAGGTGAATTTATGGTTACCTATCCAATCGTCCAGATTGTGTTTGAAGAGGGCCGTTGAGGTGCTCTGTTTGACATGAAGAAGGAGTCTGTTCCAAAGGTGTGGTAACCTCTGGGAGACAAATCTGTCCCTCCAGCAGATTCTATTAATGTTACATACCAGGTTAAGTTCTTTAGAGCGAGTAACCTGTGTACCATGTGACTTGTGGATATGCAGCACTTCCAATAAAGTAGGGCCAGAGATTGCCTTATATGCAAGGCACAGATCGCCTCTGAGTAATGTGTATGAAACAGAATAAAGTGACAGTGATCTCATATGATCCACATAGAACAGATGTTGAAGGCCTTGAATTTTCCTTGTGAGGAACCTTTGTGGTCTCTCCAATTACTGCAGGTGATTGGAAAGGTACATACCAAAAGGGGCATTGTACTCACTTATTGGCCTGATGAGGAAAGAATACAGGGATATTATAACTTATTTTTTCTTGAGGTAATGCCCTTACTTATGAGATGAGCAATATAGAATGCCCTTCTTACCAATGTGGAGACATGGTGCTCAAAGGTAAGGTTGCTTTCAACCTGTGTGCCCAGGTATGTCACCACTGAATGTGTACTTAGGGTGTTGCTATTGATGTGGTAGTTAGCAGGAACATTGCTCCTACTAAAAGGGATGAGTTTATGGCCATGACTTTGGTACCAATCATTTGTTTGTGTAAGAGCCTCTTGTAGGATTTTGACACCATTTGGAGATTCTATGACCACTCCCAGTTTGCATCCATCGGCAAACTTTGTTAGCAACAGACCTTTAGTTTTTGCTTGTACTTTACAGAAATATATTTGAAACAGTAGAGGTTCCAGGACTGATCCCTGTGGAACGGGTCTATATTATAAAATCGAAGTCTTACAACTTTGAATGTTATAATATCAAACCCAGTAGAGCGAAACACCAGAAAAACGAACAGTCAGAATAGTGAATTTTTTTCCCAGGGAAAAAATTCACTGTTCCGACAAACATACACACAACACAAGCACACCAAAATAAATAATACACACACACACACACACACACACACACACACACACACACACACACACACACACACACACACTTCACAAAACCCTACACTAAACCATACATACACCACTAGCTATCCACTTACCTTAACCCAACCCTAACCCTAAGGTCCGTCACTATCGTACACTCACCTTACCCGCTCCCTAACCCTAACTCACCTACCCCACCCTAACCCTCACGTCCAGACAATTGCACACTTACCTGACCCACTCCCTAACCCTAACTCACCTAACCCATGCCCAATCGCACACTCACCTTTGTTCGTGCACTTACCTTAACCCGGTCCGTAACCTTCGCTCCACAGTTGAGGAAATAGCGAAGCTGCAGAAATGGCCCACCGAATACTTTCCCTAGGAAAGTATTTGGTGTTCTGCAGCTTCGCTATTTCCAGCATTCGCTCTGCTGGGTTTGATATTATAACATTCAAAGTTGTAAGACTTCGATGTTATAATATAGACCCCCTGTGGAACACCACTATTTAGGGGACTGCTGTTGGAGGTGCATTCCCTATTTTGACTATATGTGTTTTATCAGTGAACCAGTTAGTGACCCATCTAATGATATAAGGGTTGATACCTAACTGAGTGAGTTTGTCAATGATACCTGAGTGTGGGATAGTGTCAAAAGCCTTGGCTATGTCTAGGTAGGCTGCATGCACAGATTTCCCCTCATCCAGGGCCCTGGTGACTGTCTCTAAGAAGTCCACCAGGTTTAACAAGCGTGATCTGACTTTGACAAACCCAGACTGAGTAGGGTCAAATGTTTGGAGATTACCTATATCTTTGCTGATAAGGTCCATGATGATTCACTCTATGGCCTTGCAGATAAGGCTAGGGAGGTTAATAGGTCTATAGTTCCTAGGGACGAAGAAGCAAAATCCTGTAGACATTGCCACAGGAGAGAATGAGCAAGTTCCACTTGATTAAGAAGAAAATGAGCTATTGATAAAACAAATAAAATATGATGAGCGCTTGCGGCATTAACTGCCTTCTTCAGATCGTATAATGTAAAGACCAGCAATGGTTTAAATAACATTGAAAAAACAATCATAATGAGGCTTTAGTCACTTCCTTTTTCCTTTGATTTTTACTTCCAATCACAATGTAGCATCAGTGAACTTATTTGCATGAGCTAAGGAGAACAAGATCTTGTAATTGGTGCTATGATGTTAGCCAATCATTTGTCTAAATAATGGTATTATATCCAATCAAGATGCTTCTATGTTATACTAAGGGTTCAGAATTACTGTTCTGTTGACAATCAATCATATACTTCACATTGGTTGTTATTTCCAATCGCAATACAGCCTTAGTAAGCTTATTTGCATAGATTGAAACTGCTATTTGGCACTATAGCCAAGACCAACCAATCATATGTGCCACTTTGGTTCTTACTTTCAACCACAGTGTAGCATCAGTAAACTTATTTGCATAAACTAGGACTGCTGTTTGTCACTATAGTCAGAATCACTAAGAACCCTTGTATGTCAGTAAAGTTAATACCCATGTCAAGACTTAGTAAGTACTTGATAAATATAGTTTCATCCGTTCTTCTTAGTTTCTACTGCAGATATCAATAGATCTGAAGCAAATCTTCCAGTAGTTTCATAAAAGCAAGCGTTACACCTTAAAATATTGTTACATTCTTACCTTGCATAACTAAACACTTATAGTTAGTTAATAAGTACTAGCACAATGTTTCCTAAACTGCATAGAAACTTGGTATACAATGGAAATAAAACTAAATATATAAAGTTAAAATATCCAAAGACATAAAAGAAAAGAAAAAAAAATGCTTCAGTTGCAAAGTATGTTAACTAAACATATATCCAGCTCAGAGAATTGCTTGTTGCCAATTAAAATTATTAAGTTTGTTTTGTTATGTTTATTTTAGAGTTCCTAAGTCAGTGGAAGCACCACCTTTGCACATTCAGCCAGAATGAAGCTGGTGCTTAGACTATGATTGTTAATTCTTGTTGGAGCCCATGTAGGATGCAGCCTGGGATGTTATCAGGTCCCATATATTCTGTGTTTTTGGCCATAGAGATGGCTTTTATGACCTTCTCTTTAGAGATATAAGATAGGGGACAGGTGGTAGGGATGTCATGGGGTACGTGTGGTGGGGACAGGGTAGTGAAGTTTTCACAGAACCTGCCGACCAACAGGGTAGCTATGTCCACAGGCCCAGTATATGTGGTATCATTAACTACCAGTTCGGCACAAATCTGTGCCTTTTCTTTTAGGTTACGGATGTAACTAAAGAATGCCTTATGGTTGTGCTTTGTTGAGGAACCTAATTAGGATTCATAGTTTATTTTGGTGGACTTCATGAGAAGTCTTATTTGCTTGTTTAAGCTGCGGAGGAGTGTTTCTAGTTTAGAGCATGCTTCCTCTTTCTCTTTGACAGGAATTTCTTCCACTTATTGTAAAGCCTGTTAATGATAGTTGTCCAGCAGGCAGGTTTGCTCTTCCTTGAGAGCTTGTTTTGGTCCTATCAGGTATGGCTAATACAATACAGTTATACAGGTGTTTGTATAAAGCATTGGTGTAGAACTTGGCATAGTTGCCAGTTCCGTCTGAGTCGAAAGGTACTGTGAAGCAATTTATACCATCCTGTAAGAGGTTATAATCTGCTTTGGAGAAGTTGTTTTAGTTTAGTTGCTGCTAGAAGGGTCAGGTATGATAGTTGCTTTGAATGAGATGATTTGTGGTCAGATCTCATCAGGGAAGACCTCACAGTGAGGGTGCTATAGTGATCCCCCATATTGGTAAGCATCAGATCCAGGAAGTTGGCACCCATCGTTTGGATGTCAACTAGCTGGTCCAGGGCATTGAAGTTAACAAAGTAGAGGAACTTTTGGGCAAGTGAATTTGAGCACAAGTAATTTACCCAGTCAGTGAATGGGTAGTTAAAGTCACTCAAACCCACTGTGTTTAGATGTATCTTGATAGACTCAAGTAGATGGGTTTATGTGTTCATAGGTATATACTAGGCTAATGACCACTAAGGTATTTACAAGCTTAGCAGTCCAAGCCAACCCAGTTTTGTCAACAAGTTTCTTGGATGCCTATATGGTGGGGTATGTTAGTAAGGAGGTAGCTAAAAGTTATGTTTGGAGGGGTATGTTAGTTGGGGATTAATTTACTTACCATTGACCTCTATCCATAGGATCATAGGAGGTTACTAGGCTAACGGCCCCATGGCCCTTACAAGCTTAGCCAAGTTCGACTCGTTTTCCCAAGGGTATCTGGTTCAAGCAGACATGAAAATTAGCACCTGTTGCCCCTGTTCAAAATGGACACAGGTGGGACCCCTGGGGTGAATTTCCAGTTTCCCATCCAATCATCCAAATTACACTTTAATAGGGCCAATGAAGGGGCTTTGTTTAACTTGAAGAAGAAGCTTGTTCCAAGGGTGGGGCAACCTCTGTGAGACAAATATGTCTGTCCAGCAAGTTCTGTTGATGTCATATACCAAGTTAAGGTCTTTTGAGCAAATGACCCATGTGCCATTTGACTTGGGAATGTGCAGCATTTCCATTAAACCTGTGTCAGAGATTGCTCTATATGCAAAGCACAGGTCACCTCTGAGCAGTTTGTATGACACAGAGTAAAGTGACAATGATTTCTGTCTGTCTGCATAAGACAGATCTTGAAGGCCCTGAATTTTCTTTGTAAGGATCATTTGTGGTCTCTCCAATTGCTGCAGGTGTTTGGAAAGGAACATACCAAAGGGAGCATTTTACTCTTTTACTGGCCTGATGTGGGAAAAATACAAGGGGGTTATAGCCTCTTTTTTTCTGTAGACAATGCCCTTACATATGACATGAACAATATAAAATGTCCTTCTTACCACTGTGGAGACATACTGATCGAAGTTAAGGTTACTGTCAACCTGTGTGCCCAAATCTCTCACCACTGACTGTGTGCTTAGGGTATTGCTATTGATATGGTAGTTTGCAGGAACTTCACTCTTGTTGAAGGGGATGATAAGGCTTTTTTTTGCATTAAGTTTAAGTCCATGTCTTTGGCACCAGTCATTATTTGCATAAGACCTTCTTGCAAGATGTTGACATCAATAGAGGTTTTGATGATCACTCCCAGTTTGCAGTCATCAGCAAACTTTGTCAGCCACAGTCCTTTAGTTTTAGCCTGTACTTCAGAGAAGTAGATTCTGAACAGTAGGGGTCCCAGACTCAATCCCTGTAGAACACCACTGATTACGGATCTGTTGGAGGAGGTGGAGTTCCCCTATTTTGCCCGTATGAATTCTATCAGTGAGACAGTTTGCAACCCACCTGACAATATATGGGTTGATTCCCAGCTGGGTGAGTTTATCAATGTTGCCCGAGTGGTGGATTGTGCCAAAGCCCTTGGCTAAGTCTAGGTAGGTCATATGCACAGATCTGTCCTCATCTAGGGCTTTGGTGACTGTCTCAAAGAAGTCCACCAAGTTTAACAGGCATGGTCTCCCCTTAACAAAGCCAAACTGTGTGGGGGTCAAGTATTTGGAGATTTCCTATATCTTTGTTATTAAGATCCATGATGATTTGTTCCATGGCCTTGCAGATAATGCTGGTCAGGCTAATGGGTCTATAGTTCCCGGGGTCCATGGATGCACCCCCTTTGTGCAAAGGCATGACGGTAGCTGTTTTCCATTCCACTAGGATGAAGCCTCTGGAAATCTCTCACATCATTCCTCTCCACAAGTGCAGCCCCTCTAGTGATATCTCTAACTACTGCCCCATTGCCATCCTCCCAACTGCAGCCAAAATCCTAGAAAAATGTATTCACCAACAACTCCTAAATCACCTTATCATAAACAACTTACTATCCCACACCCAGCATGGATTCAGACCTAAACATTGTACTAACACAGCCTTAATATCCTTCACCGGCACTATTCATCACCTCAGGAATAAGGGTCTGCTAGTCTCAGCAATTTTTCTAGATATGTCAAAAGCTTTCAACACCATTTCCCACCAACTCCTACTTAACAAACTTGCCACTTTCAGTCTCAGTTCATCAACACTGGCATGGTTTCACAGCTACCTATCAACCTAAAAACAGGCTACCAAATGGGAGAACAATATCTTCACTCTACTGCCAGTATCTACAGATGTAGCCCATGGGTCCATTCTCGGTTACCTCCTCTTTATCATATTTACCAGTAGTCTAAATTCATCAACCCAAATAGCTACAATCATACAATATGCAGATGACACACCTCTTATTTGTGCTGCCCTTTCCCACCAAGAACTTCAAGAAAAAAATCAAAAATCACTTCAAGAAATTGAAACTTACCTCTCTAGCCACCTACTCATTCTTAACCCAAATAAGACTAAGCTAATGATTTTCATTAACAAAACGTCCAAGGCCTACTCCCCCCTCTCACTATTCAATCCAACAATAGAACTAAAATTGAGCCTACAAATCATATCAAACTCCTAGGTGTAAAAGTAGGTGACAGGCTGAAATTTGATATACACAGATCTCTAACAATCAAAAAAGTACATGCCAAACTCAAATCTCTCTACATGGCAAGACCGATCCTAATGCACCACGCCAGACTAGCCACAGCTAGATCTTAACTTCTATCTACCCTTCTCTACTGCTCAACCATTTTCACAAACTTGAGCAAGACCGACTTCAAAAACTTAGATTCCTGCTATAACAAAATAGCAAAGTTTGCCAGCAACCATCCCCAAAAATGTCATCATTGTTATGTTCTTCACCAACTTAACTGGCTCAAACTTCCCAGCCTGTTATCATTAAACCAACTTACCCTTACCCACAAAATCATTCAAAACCCCAGCTTTTGCCCTGCACTTTCCTCCCTGGTCCAACCACATGTCAATACCAGGTGCCTTAAGTCTTCAGATAAACTACTGCTAAAAATTGCCCAATCTCACAACTACCATGGTGAATCCCTCTATTCAAATATAATAGCTAAGACTTGGAATTCTCTCCCTCTTCACATACAAAATATACCCAGCTATTCTTCCTTTAAAACAAAAACAGAAGAATATCTTAAAAGCACCTGGCTCTGCCCCTATAGTTCTCCTGGATAACTTCTCTCCCCCAGTTATTCACAACTCCTTTCTACAGAGCAATACTACTCTTTATGAGCTGAAACTCTAGTTACAAGCCCTGAAAGTTTTTCTTTTATTTATTTTTTATTTTATTTATTTATTTAACATTTGTTGACTGGGAATGTCCGACTAGGTTCCACAGAGCCTGTTTTCAGCGGAGGCCCGGGGAGAAATGCTCCAGATGCATGTCTTTGGAATGTGGGAGGAAACCGGAGTACCCGGAGGAAACCCACGCGAACACAGGGAGAACATTCTTCAGACAAGAAGGTATCAAGCATCTATGTATTATGCAATAACATATGTCTTTACACAATTTTACTTTGTTAATCAACTTTCCTAACATTTTTTTCTCCTTTCTCTTTTGGTCTTGGTTAGTGGTTCAGTTATCAATATACTTGTACATGGTATGATCTATGCCAATGATGGCGAACCTTTTGGACTCAGTGTGTCAAAAATTCAGAATATGCCTCTCTTGACTCTGCTGGCATGCCCCCCCCCCACCCCCCATGAACAAAAGAGAAACAATTCTTTACATATTCATTTATTTAAAAAAATACAGTCCAGTCATATGTGCTGCTATGTATTATAAAAGTTAAGGAAAAATCATTGACTTAACAATACAGAAAACAATATTTGTACTGATAACTGGGCTTAAAGTAGTGCACCAAAAAATGACTCTACTTTTAATAGTAATTTTGAATTGAACTGAAAAAATATGGAACACACTGCATTTGATTTGATTAACATCATTTAGTGACTTGTTTTGTTGAGGAGTTTTAATAGATAACTGTAGGGTCACATATTTCTTGTATTTTTGTTCATTCAGTTTCATTGGTAACTCGGGTGTTAGAGAATGCTGGTGTGTCACCGAAAACATTGTGGTGTGTCACCTTTGTCATACATGACATAGGTTCACCATCACTGCTCTATGTTGTGCTATTACTATAATGTTTCTTTGTTTCCTTAGATATCATATGCCTAGTAATATTTAACTTCTAATCATACTATTTTGCATTTTATTGTTATGCTATGTATTATTCTGTTCATTACTTTCTAGAGCTTTTCTCCCCAGATCGCCACTGAAAATGGGCTCCTGGCCCAGTTGGACACTACCCGGTTAACAAATGTAAATAAATAATAAATAATAAATAAGCCAGTGCTTAGGCTGTAATGGAAAAGCATGCTCAATGGCGATGATAATTTCTGCTTTAACCCATGTAGAACAGTCCAGGATGTTGTCTGGTCCCATGGAGGGTGTGTTTTATGCCTGGGAGAGGGCATTTAAGACCTGTTCCTTGGAGATACTAGGTGGGAGACAGGTGATAAGGATGCTTTGGTGTATATGTGGCAGGGACAGGGGAGTGAAGTTTTCACTGAACCTGTCAGCTACCAGGTTTGATATATCCACAGGTTCTATATATGCAGTACCATTAACTAAGAGTTCAGGGCAAATCTGTACCTTACCTTTGAGGTTATGGATGTAACTAAAGAACACCTTGTGGTATCCTTAGTTAGGGAAGCTAATTTGGATTCATAGTTAGCTTTGGAGGACTTCACTATGAGTCTTATTTGCTTGTTTAAGTTGAGGAGGGAGTGTTTCCAGTTTTGAGACCATTCCTTCCTACTCTTAGACAGCAACTTCTTTCTCCTATTGTATAGCCTATTAATGGCAGTTGTCCACCAGGCAGGTTTGTTTTTCCTTGAAGATCTTCCTTTGGTTCTTCCAGGTACGGCAGAGTCAATACAATTCTACAGATAAATGTATAAAGCATTGGTGTACAAGTCAGTATAGTGTCTGTTCCAACAGTGGGGGGAGGGGCTATGAAGCTATTTATGCTGTCACGTAAGAGGTTGTAATTGGCCTTGGAGAAGTTTTTTTAGTCTAGTTGTTGCTAAGAGGGGGATCTTGTGTTATAGTAACTTCTAGCGAGAGTGATCTGTGGTCAGATCTCACTGGGGATGGCCACACACTGGGCGTGGTGCAGTGGTTCCCCAAGTTGGTGAGCACCAGGTCCAGGATGCTTGGAGGCCCTTGTGAGTGTGTCAGCCAGCTGGTCCAGGGCATTGGAGTTAACAATGTTCAGGAACCTTTGTGCAAGTGAGTTAGAACACGTATAATTTACCCAGTTTATGGATGGGTGAATAAAGTCACCCAAAACCAGGGTGTTTGTTTGTATCTTGACACTCCTCCCAGTCTAATGTCATTAGTTCATTCAATCTAATAGAGAACATTTGTGAAAATCAACTCACTCAGATTCTTAACCTTGAATTAACTTCTGTTCCAGCTTTCTCCATTTCTACTTTACTGAAAAAAAAATTCTAAGCTTGTTTCCCCCCTTTCCTGTGAAAAGTCTAGTCCAGATGCAGATTTGCTGTATCCAGGACTGTTTGTAAGCTCCTGAGCCACCCCCCCCCGCTTAACTAGGGTTAAACTATTCCTGGCGCCATAAAGTCTGCTCTTCAAATTTCCCTTTCAACTAGCCAGCATTTTAGTTTTAGCACTCAAATCTGTTTCTTTGAGCTCAGCACTTGTTCAGAACTCGTAAGCACTAAATAAGCTACAAATTACTACAGCACTCAACTTTCCTCACTTGTCTAGAGGAAAACAGTTTATAGTACTTAATAAATAAGCACCTATCCAGGCATGTCTAAAGGTCAGCTCCCGGTGTTTTCTCCTGTCTACCTGATGAATCTGGGCATCTTGGGGCAATGCAGCAATTGCTTCATGTAAAAAGAAACCCCTCTCCTCCTACCACCCAACACTACAACGTGTGAGAGATGCACTTATATAGCCAAACTGGAAGCAAAGCTCTCTTCACCGAAGACTGGACTAGACAGTCAAGAGGAGAAGGGAAACACTTGCATCACACCACACTCATCACATAGTCCCTCAAAACCTACACTACCAAAACACACACATAGAAGCACAAAACACCCAAACAACCGAGACCTCAAAAGTAGAAATGCAAGCAATCTCCACCCCCCCAACACAACCCAAATGACAGATAGCCCACAAACTCAGTGTGCCACTCAACTACAGCCCATAAGGCATAATGTACCCAATGCTCTAGACATAGGTGGCTCTATAGTCAGGCACACTGATGTTCCACTCACCAGGCTAAATAAGGAGAAAGTTACTGTCAGCTGCTTGTCGGGTGCCAGGATCCACCACATAATGCACACACTCAGGTCACTCCACAGCAAGTTCTGTAATGGCTTGGTGGTTAACTACTGTGACTATGGTGTATGGGGTCCTGGGTTCGAGACCTGCATGGTTGTTTATTTGATTGGATGGGTAATAGGAAATTCACCCCGGGGATCACTTCTGTGGTTCTGATTGACAGGGGCACAGGAAAGTAATTTTCTTGGGTGGTGAAAGCCAGGGTACCTTTTTGGCTAGGCTTGTATAGGCCCTTGGGCTAATAGCCTAGTACCTACCTATGAACCTATGAACAAGTACAAATATAACTCTGTCATTGTCCATGTTGGTGTAAATGACCTGAGATGTACCTCCCTGGACTACATGAAAAGAGACATGGAGGAGCTCTCCGATCTTGTAGCTCAGGCAGGTATGACCCTAGCTCTGAGTAGCATCCTGCCATCACCCAGAATTATACCACAGTAAAAGGACAAAATGATTGACTTCAACAATTGGTTAGCTTCTGTTGTCATTCTAAGGGACTCCGTTATCTGTCTGCCTGGGATGACATGATCTACAGACCACGATGCTTTGCCAGAGATGGCCTGCACCTGTCGCCTTTGAGATTCTGGATAGTGGCAAAAGCTCTTGCAGCTCTTATAGTGCCTTTTTTAGGCAAGGTTCAAATGACAAATTCACCACCGTAACAGGTACAAGCAAGCAAATCCTGAGGGTAATGCTACTCAATGCTAGAAGTCTAAACCTCAAAATGCATTCACTCGAGGCACTCCTTAAAATGGAGAACATCGACATCTGTGCAGTGACAGAGACCTGGTTCAAAGCTCCAGAGAACACCCCTGCATTACCAGGCTATAATTCATACCACACCTTTCGGCCACCTAACCCGGACTGAAACACTAAAGGCAGAGGCATGTCCATATTCATTAAGGATATCCACACCACCAAGCTAGTTGCTCAGCATAATGTATCTGAGATTATCCAAGTTCAAATAACTCTGGGCAAGACCGCAATCCAGATTGTAGCTTGCTACAGACCTCCCACCATGCCCCAGGATTCCCACTCCTCTTTTCTTGATAGACTGGAAAATATTAGGGTACAACCAAACACCCTAATAATGGGTGATTTCAACTAGCCCACTATTAACTGGGAAAAGTACTCATGTACCAACTCTTTTGCTCAACATTTTCTGGAATTCATAAATTCCAGTGCCTTGGATCAACTTATCCACACCCCCACCAGGGGCAGCAATATCCTCGACCTGGTCATGTCCAACATGGGCGACCGGTGTTCAACACCAGAGGTCAATTTCTCGTTGGACATATCCGACCACAAGCTAATTACCCTAGACATCCACATCAAACCCCCACCCCCTATTAGGGAAACAACCAAAACAAATTTCTCCAAAGCCAACTTCACACTTCTTAAGACAGAAATGGCAAATAACTTCCAAAAAACCAAGGCAAATAAGATAAAAGATAATCCACAGACAAGAAGAACCGAACCAAAAAGCACAAAGTGCAGCTTTATTGAACAACAAACAGGTCAATAAATCAAGCGCTTTCGCCAGGCAAATACCTGGCTTTCTCAAGATAAAAAGTAGTGTGACTGAAAAGTTTAAATACTTAAGCATCTGATCACATGGTACTTAATTAGTTCAACAAACATCCACTTAAGAAGGCAGTTAATTAGTAACTAAACTCAGTGAGTGAAAAGTATGCATATGAAAATGCAGAATAAAAGTTCAAATAGTGAAAACACTAAAAAATCATTTAAAAATCATTTAAAAATCATTTAAAAATGATGTACAAATGTGTGCATAAAAAATTCATAAATGTGTGAAATAAAAGACATTTACTAATTGTAACAAAAAAATCATAGCCTAGCCCTTCTCAGTTTTAGTACACTGGATATATTAATGGCCTCATTGAGACCAGGGGATTTTGCAGCATTAAGTCTAAGCTGCCATAAAAGGTCTTTGTATTCAAGGCGGGCTTCCCAGTCACCTCCTCTGGCATCCTGGGTCACCTGTTCAAGAACCATAAACTTAAGTTTCATGTTAGGGCAAGAAGCAAGATGTTTAAAAAAAGCATTAGTGTCCTTCTTTTTTGTAATGTCATATTGATGTTCATAAATTCTTTTTCTAAGGGGTCTCTCAGTCTTCCCTATGTAGAAACTGCAACATTCTGTGCATAATCCTAAATACACCACCCCTTTTGCTCCGCAGTTGTAGTATCGGTCAGCGTCAAATCTAAATTTTCTAGATGGAAGATAAAAGGAACTATCATTCATGATAAAGGAACACTGCTTGCATGCCCCACATTTATAAGTACCAAGTTTAGGGGAACAATGCCTTGAATCTGATAGATGCTTTCTTTCAAATAACCCTTTTAGGTTAATATCCCTTCTAGTCACAAATTTGGGAAGTTCCTGAATTATCCCTTTTAAGTCATCGTGTAGCGTCAAAATGGCCAGTGTTTAAGCACTGTGTGTTCCACCAGTTGGGAATCCTGTGAAAATGTGTGAATAAAACTATTATGCAAGTTAAAGTATTCCAAATTCTCAAACTGCTCAACTTGCTGAAAGCCATTACCTAACAGCGGAAAATACTTGGTTTGTCTATTATCTGTCACTTCTTGGGCCATGTTTTTAACCAAGGAGGCAGGGTAACCTCTTTCTAAAAAGTTTTTTAAAAACTCAACTTCTTCAAGAAAATATTCATCAGTGCTAGACATCTTAGATGCACGAATGAATTGCCCCTTAACCAAGCCCTTCTTCTGGTGAAATGGGTGACCACTGTCAAAATGAAGGTATGAATTAGAAAAGGTGGCTTTCCTAAATACCTTGGATTTAAAGGTGTGATTACAGTAGTCCTTCTGTATTGATATATCCAGGTAGTTCAGTACATCCTTACTAACATTATAAGTGAAAGATAGAAAGTGTGTGGTAGAATTAATATAACTCATGAACTCAAGAAAGTTGCTCAGGGTTCCTTTCCACAATAGGCAGATGTCATCAAGGTATCGCTTATAATGGACTATGTATTGTACCCAATGTGTGGAAAATATAAAATTGTTCTCCCAGTAATGCAAAACTATGTTGGCATATAATGAGGCACATGCAGCACCCATCGCAACCCCCTTTTTCTGTTTAAACAGTTCTCCATTGAAAAAAAGAAAATTATTATCGAGAACAATTTCCATAAACTCAACAATTAAGCTGATTGTGTTGGAACTAAGGCCGGATTCAGAGGCCAAAACTTCATTGAACCACTCTAATCCAATAGAGTGTGGGATGCTGGGGAACAGTTCTACAATATCAATGGTTGTCATAAGTAAATCAGGATGAAATAACCTAATTTCTAAACCCTTGAGAAAATCCCAAGAATCCTTGCATACATGCTGTAGCGTAGAAGAGAATTTCTTTGTAATGTGGTCAATAAACTTGCCCAACGGTTCAGTGATACCTCCAGCCCCTGAGACAATAGGTCTAATTCTCATGGGGTCTAAACCTTTATGGGTTTTGGGTATTCCAAAAATTACTGGGATCCTAGGTTATTGACGTGTAAATAGTTGTATAATCTTTCATTAATAACTCCCTGTAATAGGTGGTCCGATAACAAAAAATTGATCTTGGAATAGGCTAAATTTAACTCATTCCTAGAAATCAATTCATACTGCTCTGGATCCTGTAACATGTTATGGAGATAAGTGGCATATACAAAATTATACATCAGGACCACCCCCCCTCCCTTGTCGGGTTTCATCACCCTAACACCATCCTGAATAAGGGACTTAATTAAATGCTGTGACTTAGAGTCCAAATTGTTAGATGGAGAATGTGTTCTACTAAAACACTACTTTCTTAAATCCATTTCCACCACCTCCTCAAAAACTTTAAGAGAGGGGTGTAGAGAGGGATTGTAGGTACTAGCCCTTACCAGCTCTTCTTTTGTGTGTGGTTGTCCCTTAAATTGAAATGCTAGATTTAAATGTCTGACAAATAACTTTAAATCCACTAAAGCATCAGTCAACTTTAAGGGGCATAGTGGAACAAACTTGAAACCCTTAGTAAAAAGCTCAAAATAATCCGAAGTTATTATTAAGTCAGTGAAATTAAATATAGTAAAATTATCTTTTTTTATTATAGTGTACTTGTTATCAGATAATTCAAGTAGTAAGTCAGAGGGTTCAGATCCTAGCATGTTACCTATCTGCGCCCCCTGTTCCATCCTTGCCGCTGGTGGGTGATGTCCCTGCCCCCTGGTCTGCCCGGGGGATAGTGAAAATCCTGAAAGCTGTTTTTATTGGTCTTCTGAGCTAATCTTTCATTTCTTCTAGGCAAATCAGTTGTTGGGGTACCCTGAGCATCTACAGTGTCATAGTTGTTAGCATCAACCTCTTTGGTGTTAAATTTACCCTTGCCAGGACCCGGATAAGCCCTTCCATCCCTGTATTCAATAAGATCACGTTCAAGCTTTCTTATTTTCCTATTAACTATTTTAACACAGTATTGATCAACTTCATCAAAAATATTATCATAATTCCTTTTAACACTTAAAAAGTTCTTATTTTTTTTTTTTTGGCAAAAAACTTTACAACACCCATGCAGATGGACAATAGAGGTATGACTGCTGAATCCTACACAAATGCACTTTATAAGCACTTTCACCAGTGCATGGATCGTGCTATCCCTAACAGAACCAAGATGATATCCTCCAAAAAAAAGGAAGCCAATCTGGTGGTCTTCTGCCATAAACAAACTCTACAACAGAAGAAAGAAACCGTTGCAAAAAAGAGTAAAATCCCATGATTGGAGGGACTCCCTGGTCAGCCTCAGTAAGAAGCTGAGATCCCTCATAAAATCCTCCAAAGTTAGTTATGAAAACAAAATTGCCACTGATTCCAAAGACAACCAGAAAGCATTGTATAGCTATGTCAAGAATCTTAATGGCAACAATCAGATCTGCTCTGAATTACAGCACAGTGGCACTAAATATACACCAACTGATATTGCCAACATCCTGGCAGATAGGTTCAGTGCTAACTTTAACCCCCTCTCACCCCCTAAAGGGCCCATCTCTATACCAGAAGAATGCAAAGTTCCTGTAATCATGGCTGCACAGGTAAAATCCTCACTCTCCAAAGCCAAGAACACAGCATCCATGGGACCTGACAACATCCCAGGCTGCCCTCTACACAAACTACAGAATGAACTGGCACCCCACCTAAGTACCATGTTCAGTCATAGCTTCACCTCAGGCTTTATGCCCATTGAATTGCGCACCACAACGGTTATCCCACTCCACAAAGGGGGAGCCATGACAGACCCCGGGAACTACTGCCCCATTAGCCTGATGAGTCTAGTCTGCAAGGCCATGGAACAAATCATCATGGAACTCATAAACAAAGACACTGGAGATCTCCAAACTCTGGACCCCAGACAGTTCAGGTTTGTAAAAGGCAGATCATGTCTCCTAAACCTGATAGACTTCTTTGAAGCAGTCACCAAAGCCATAGATGAGGGTAAGGTGGTTCACACATCCTATCTAGATCTTGCCAAGGCATTCAACACCACCCCCCACTTTGGAATTATAGATAAACTCACTAAACTAGGTATAAATACCTATGTCACCTATGTCACAATATGGGTTGCCAACTGGCTTACTGACAGAACCCATACTGTGAAAGTAGCAGACTCCAAATCAGACTTTAGACCAGTGACAAGTGGAGTATCACAAGGTTCAGTCCTGGGTCCTCTCCTGTTTGGTATCTACTTCTTTGAAGTACAGGCTAAAACAGAAGGTCTTTGGTTAACTAAGTTCGCAGATGACTGCAAACTAGGAGCCATAATCGAAACTCCTAATAATGTGGACATCCTACAAAAGGGCCTCACTGAGACAGATGCCTGGTGTCAAAGCCATGGCCTCAAGCCCAATGCCAAAAAGTGTATTGTCATCCCCTTTGATAAAAACTCTGTACCCATAAACTACCACATAGGCAGTCATCTACTTAACACCAAAAGTGTGATAAGAGACCTGAGGACACATGTGGACAGTAGTCTCTCCTTTGATAATCACATCACCACAGTGGTCAGGAAATCTTTCTACATGGCACACCTCATCACAAAAGGTTTCTCATCCAGAAAAAAAGAGGTCATTGTTCCCCTCTACTCATCACTCATTAGACCCATTATAGAGTACAACGTCCCTTTTGGTATGTACCTCACAAGACATCTACAACAACTGGAAAGGCCACAGAAATACCTCACAAAGAGGATTACTGACCTCAAACAGATGCCCCACTCAGACCGTCTCAAAAAACTCCAGTTTTACTCCGTCACAAATCGCCTACTCAGAGGCAATCTCTGTCTAACATACAAAGCTATGTCAAACCCAGAGCTGTTGGACATGTTCCACTTAAAGAAATCCCAATCCCTCTGAGGGACCTAAACCTTGTCATCACAATAAACAGAACATGCTGGAGGGATAGATTCCTGTCCCAGACACTTCCCATACTCTGCAACAGACTACCTATCTATGTCAAACAGAGCTCCTCATTAGCACTCTTCAAGAAAAATCTTGATGATTGGATGGGAAATAGGAAATTCACCCAGGGATCACTTCTGTGGCTCTGCTTGACAGAGGCACAGGAAAATAATCTTCTTGGGTGGTGAAAGCCAGGATTCCTTTTTGGCTAGGCTTATATAGGCCCTAGGGCCAATAGCCTAGTACCTACCTATGAACCTATGACTCAAGTAAATCTAAGTAGGCTGAGTGGATGTCCTGATTGATGGAGGGGGTCCTATACCTGGCAATGACCTGAAGAGGAGACTTACCTACAGTAAACTGCACCTGAAGTAATTCAAGGGGATCATGTTATTTAACCAATCCAAAGGTGTATTTATCTTTAATGAATATTGATAAACCACCTCCTTTAGGTCTCACACCTTAGGAGATATGGAGGCCAGACAAGGGGTGAATTTGTGCTTTCCTATCCAATGATCAAAGTTTCTTTTGAATAGGGTGAGAGAGTTTCTGTGTTCACATAGATGGGGGGCTTATTCCATAGCACAGGGGTCCTTTAAGACATATATCTGTCACTCCAGCATGTTCTATTTATGTCTCAGACAAAGTTTAGGTCCTTAGATCTAGTGCTTCTGGTGCTGTTTATCTTGCAGATCTAAGGATGTCTTATATGCTAGGCATAGATCACCTCTCAGTACAGAGATAGGACCTTAAGGTGATCTGTGCAGGCCATGATAGACATACCTTGGATTCTTCTGGTGAGGAACCTTTGAGGGCTTTCCAATTGTTGCAAGTGCCTGGTTAGGTAGGTTCCAAATAGGGCACTGTACTCAATGATGGTCTGATAAGGGCTGAGTAGAGTGGTATTATAACTTCCTTGGACCTGGATGCCATACCCTTAAATAGGAGTTGAGCAACACAGAATGATTTTCTTACTATCTTGGCTACATGTTGGTTGAACACCAGATTACTGCCTATGTATACTCACAGATCCCTATCAGGTCTACTCTTAGGGGTGTTTTGATGGTGTAGTAATTAGCTTGGTTGGACAATTTCCCAAAGAGTACTATAATACATTTTCTTGCATCAAGTTTTAATCTGTGGCTTTTACACCAGTTATTTCTTTGTGTTAGACCCTCTGGGATGTTGGTATCATGAGGGGAATCTATGATAACTTCCAATTTACAGTCATCTGCAAACTTGGTGAACCAGAGGCCTTTAACATTAGCCTTGAGTTCCAAGAAGTAGATGTTAAACAGGAGTGGATCCAACATTGAGCACTGGGTACTCCACTGGGGATGGGTCTTTTGGTGGAAGTGGTCTCACTGACCCTGAGTTTTTGGGTCCTTTCTATGAACCAGCTGGAAATCCAGTGAGTTATGGTGGAGTTTATACCTAGTTTAATATCTGAGTGGGATATTGTATTGAACATCTTGGCCAGGTCAGGGTAAGTGGTAGGCACAATTTTCCATGCCAAAGTGACCCTCTTGAAGAAGGCTATCAGGATAAGTAGGCAAGACCTTCCTTTAACAAAGCCAAACTGGGATGGATCCAGTGTCTCTAGGTCATCAATGACCTTGTTGACCATTTCTATAATAATGTATTCCATGGCTTCAGATATTAGACTTGTCAGACTGATGGGTGTGTAGTTACCAGGGTCAGTTGATGGTACACCCTTATGAAGAGGGATGACCATTGCTGCCCTCCATTCACTTGGCATGTAACTTGTTTTGTGGCTGCAGTTGAAGAGTACCTCAAGTAGTTCTGTAAGGTCATGTTTTAAGCTATTCAGAAGGCAACTAGGGGTTAATGTTAGGGCTCAATGAATCAATGTTTTTAGCTTTAGCAAGCACCTCCAGGACCTTCTCCCTGTTGATAGTTGGGGGGGGGGGGCTAGGCTTGAAGAGATTTCACAGGGGATTGTGTGGGAAGTTAGAGGTAAATTTCTCAGCCAGTAGATTTGCTATGTCACTGTGGTCACTGAAGGTTGTGCCATTTGCTACCATTTCTGCACACTGCTGAGTATTGCCTTTAACTATCACTTTTCACCTTATCTTTTCCCACTAAAGCTTCCACTATACAAAGCCTAAATGATCCTTGCCACCTTTCTTACTACAAAAACATTTATTTTCCAACTGTGTTTCTATTATACAAAACAAGTATGTTTACAAATACAAAAACTATGGTACTAGATAAATACTTCCATCTCAAGCAGTCATAAGTCTGTACAAAATTGATCCTGTGTGCTCCTTTCAAATATAAAGCTTGTATCCTCACTCCACTTCACTATGTATGTGAGAATATTCCATGTACTTTATAAATCTTTCTTATCACTGTATAAATGGGAATATTTTATGCACTTCAGGAATTTTACATACCCCTATTATTACACAGAAGTTTGTCTCCAGCAAACTTTACTCCACTAACCAAATCAATCTCTGTTTACATTAATGAGAACTATAGTACAATATAAACCTATACAACTCAGGAATTCTTGTAAAAGTCTGTAAAAATTGAACCATATGTGCACAAATTAGATGTTTATTTTGTATCTTTCTCCTTGTGTTACTATGTAAATGAGAATATTTTATGTATTATCTTCTTTAATTTTATCAGGATTGTTTACTGTACCACTATAGTTAAAAATGTTATTGTTAAATATTATCTTCTCTTATCTGTAGTTTTGGAGCTTTTCTCCCCAGGCCTCTGCTGAAAATGAGTTTCCTAACCAGATGAACTTTGCCGAGAGCTCTTGTCTCTATGAGAATTCTTTCTGGTTTTGGCCATGACTTTCTTCTTTTGTCATACATAGTTAAGTTCAAGATTCTACCAGTGTGGTTTGTTTTCATGTTAGATCTGTGCTTACTTCTGGTAGGTACAGTGGCCTCAGTGCAGCTATTTACATACTTATACAGGGTTTTTGTAAATAATTCTACATAGGTAGCTGTGTTCTTGGGGTTTGGGGAGTCATACATTTTGAAAAACTGACACTTAATAGGAAGTAGTTTGCTTTAGAATAGTTCCTAACTGTTACTGGTTTAGTCAGGCTTTTTGGATTAATTTTTACAAATAAGGATGTGACATGGGGGTGCAATGCCCTCCCATGTTGGTGAGTACTAGTTCAAATATGTCTGATCCTCTGGTTGTAGAGTGCACTATCTGGTCTGGTCCAGAGCGTTTGTGTTGATAAGGTCAAGGAAACATTGCCCTTGTGAGTTATATGCAGTGTACATTCACAGTCAATAGAGGGGGTAGTTAAAGTCTCCTATGAATATGGTATTTGATGGGATGGAGAGCACCTCTAGTAGGTCTAGGTAAGAGTTGTGACTCATAGTGGGTGACCTGTAGCTGGCCGGGACAGACAGGGTAAGGACCCTTGTCTATAGAATCTTGGATGTGGATGAACTCCAGGGCATCATCCTATTTAACTAAGATAGAGTTGTATTTTTTGCTAGATTGAGATACCACCACCTTTAAACCTGCCTGTGCTTCTCTTTGTTTAAATGTGTGGAAAACACTGTAGCATTCTACTGCCTGAGTACTTTCTGTGGTTTTAAACCAAGTCTCAGGAGCAGCACAGATGTGTACATTCTCCAGAGTGTGAAAAACGTGTAGAGTTTCTTGTTTAGGCTCCTAGCATTGAGCAGTAACACCTTAAGATAGCTTTGAGTTTGTATTTGCTATGTTGTAAGTTTTGTCATGTTGACATTGCCTGAAAAAGGCTCTAAGGGGATGGATAAAGTATTAGCCAATATCATAAAGCCCAGAAGGGGCAGGTGCCAACAATCCTTGGCAAAGCAAAAAGGTCTGTTAATCAAATATTCCCAACCAGAAACCTCATCCACATTACCACAATCAACAGAACATGCTGGAGGGACAGGTTCATAATCCAGAGACTGCCCATGCTATGGAATAGACTTCCCATACATGTCAAGCAGAGCACCTCACTGGCCCTCTTCAAAGATAAATCTTGATGAGTGGATGGGAAATAGAAAATTCACTCCAGGGATCACTCCACTGGCTTAACTTGACAGAGGCAGTGGGAACTAAGGTTGGATGCCACAATGCCAGGGTAATCCTATGGTCCAGGGCCACTAGCCTAGTACACACCTATGAACCTATGAACCATGCTAAGAGACATCAGATTCCCCAGGAGTGACACCAGAAACTAAACTAATTATTAAAATCAATAATTTTCTGTTCATACTGTGGCATCATAGTTGGTGAAGGTAGAATGTTGCTCACTGCCAGGAATGTACTTGTCTGACACATATTCAAAGAGATCCATAACGTCTCTTTTCATATAGTCCAGTTATGTATTTGTTAGGTCATTTACACCCACATGGACTATGATAGAATCATATTGGTACATATGGTGCAGTGATGTGAGTGTATGCATGATATTGCAGATCCAAGCTCCAAATAGTCAGCTGACCTTTTATCTTTTACTTGTATGTGTGTCTCACACAATAGAACCCCCTATGATAATAGTACTAGGGGGTTTGTTTATGGGAAATCATTGGATGCAAGCTTGTCTGTGGTCATAGGTGTTGCTTTTGGTGTGTGCTTTAGTGATTACTGAGGGTAGGTACTTTAGTTTGATAACTTAGGATGTATTTGAGGTTTGGAGAGGTTTCTTTTAAGTGCCTCAGCATATGAAGATCTATGTGTGTGGTGAGCAGTATGTGTGAAGGATGCAGTGTATGTTTTCTTGACAGCCCTGTTTGTAAGTGAGATTTTTGCCTGCAGGGAAGTTACATGTGTACATCTCTCACATACTATATTAGTTTCTTTAAGGATTAAAAAGTTGCCTGAGTAGATAAGACAACTGCTATATTGTCTCAGGATGTCCATCCCCGGGATTCATGAAGCTCGGCGCAAGGACGGTGTTAGCCTTGCGCTGAGCGTGTGGCGTAGAGATGGCGCAGCAGCACCATATGCATATTAATGAAGGCACGTTGCCGCACTGTCCACGTGCACAGAAAACATGCGGGAGTGCAGGGGGCGTGTTTAAGCACTGCACAGAGGCGTGAACATGTCCGCTACAGTCACGCAACCTAAAATGCTGACTAGTACAGCCTGCCTCTAATAGTAATCACTCCTGTCAGTGTCCATGGATACTGAAATGTATGCTAAGCATACAAGAGAGTTCCGCGAACACCAAAATAAAATCACATGAGTAAACACACAAGCATGTAGCTGAATGTTGAGTCCCCGTCCCTAGAACTATCAAATTTAAAACCTTGTGTCCATATTTCATTGTAGTGTTGATTTTTATACCAAGTGGAAGTGAAACGCAGCGTGTTTGTGCACCACTGCCCTTTGCTAAGCCTAGCCCAATGGTTAGAGCATTCGCTTAATATCTGCACATTCACAGTCCGAGTCGTCCTTGTCTGGATGGACAAAAAATGAATGGGTATAACCTGAGTCAACCTACCATGTCATGAAAGATAAGTATTTGCGTGTACCTATGTGCATGATGTACAGGATATAGAAGACCAAATATGTTAGGGTGGCCTCAAAACCATAATGGTACCAGAGATATGTAGAGCAGGCAATGTGTACTGCTCTCTGTGCTATGGTCTAACAACCAGAGAAGGGATGGATGGTGTGTATGTGGATTTTGGGGGGGTGATGGGTAATGTAATAATCCGCCAAAAGGAGACTGGGTCGGATGTACAATAGGTGAACTGGAGGCATACGAGGGAGCAGTGGGAGAATTCAAAAGGAAACTAAAGAACATACATTCATATCCCCAATACACCCTGTCAGGTCATATTGCAGAACACAATCCCACAAACATATGAACATTAAAATGTACAATACACATGTACAGAAATGGTACCGGCTCACACCACATAATGGTTTGGCCTGAACTGAGCCATCCAACCCCTACACACCTGGTTACATAATTGAATACCCACCATCCCCTCCACAGCACACACTCCCCCCTTGCTGAACGTCCACCAAAACCACCCATGCTCGGGCTGCTAGCTTTGGCCAGCCATATCGGCACATACTGCCCCCTACCCACATCTAGTAGACAGTCTCACCCTAAGCAGTCTCAGGCCTGCAAACTAGGTATCCCATGCATGTATAACCCTCCCTCATTTTCATATAGCCAAAAGAATGGGGTCATTGGCGTTCACAATTTTGGACATCCCTCGTAGAATAAGTGTCTGTTCTCAAGATTAGACATGGTGGCACAACACGATTTCCAACCCCATTGACAATTGACACAAGTCGGATTAGCAGTACTTGTCCACAACCCTGCTCAGCCTCCACCCAGTCCTGCAGAACTTATGACCCGGGATTAAACACCTGACCATGATGCACGTCTCCCTATGTGCATTATTGGGAATATATACCTTTCACATGTTCCCAAGAAGCTTCCTCATAGCCATCTTCCAAATAGTACACGTCCACAAATTGTATACCCTGTCCAGGTTCCACGTCGTAATGATGCATAAAACCCCTGTATACAAACGGGACAGGTCCCTCCCAGATACGGGTGTTCATATACATGATCATGTATAACCCAGATATGTAGTCATATATCTATAAATGTACATACTTATATTTGCATAGCTACACATCACACATACATGCATATAGGTAGTTGTCAAGTATGTGTCCTATTCATAAATATGTATACTTGCAAATGTATACATATGTCTCTCAGAAACATATAAACATTAACATGTGCTATACATATGTACACCAACCGACTGTCACATTTGTTGCCAGTAGTGTTGAATGCCTGTAGTAAAGTCATATATCCTAACTACCATCCATGCAGAATGTATCACGGATGGTTTAGTGGTTAAACCAGTAACTATGGTGTTTCTGTTCCTGGGTCCAAGCCATGAAAGGGCTGCTAATTTTATATGATGCCCAGAATAA
>NC_056726.1:325896608-326056608 GCF_019279795.1 Protopterus annectens | reverse complement strand
ATGGTGGGAGAGCATGATGATACATGTGTTAGGACAACATACGTGTAGGGGCCCTAATGCTGGGGGGAGGGCAATGTGTGGAGGTGTGTCATGGCCGTGAAAGCAACTGGAGAATGGATGGATTGCGTGTATATCGAACTCGGGTGGGGTCGAGCAACCATGGGTATGTGATTATGGATCCAGGCGTGTCATGGTTGGATGGCCTGGTTCTAAATGGACCACCTTGTGGAGGCCAGTGAGTCAGTTATAACTATGTATGCATACACACATGCATATATCTATATGTAGATGTACATTCCCTGTAACATATCCATTCCATTTGCTGACATAAACACATGAATGTGCCCTTACAAACCTCGACAGTAGATAGAATAACAGGTAGTTCATAAGAGGGAAGGGCCAAAATTGCTAAAACGCAGAAGTGTGTACAATGTCTGAATTCAGTGCTGTGCTGAATAAATCAAATGTGAGGACTGTCTCTCACAGGGAATTATCCCTGTGATCTGCCTGCAATGGCAACGCTAAATAATAAAACGGTCTATTTGTAAATGAAACACGCCGAACATGTACATAATTAGTTCTCATGTGTAACGTGTACATTACCATATAGTCAGACTAATTAATCCATTGTAGTGTCATGTTAACGGGAGTAAGCATGTAAGGAAGTAAGAGTCTAATCTTGACATAAAGACAAGTGTGTCCCATGTGGGATAACTCAAAAATTGTGATTAGTGTCTTATTGGTCACTCATGTCACCAATGTTTGTGGACTAAACATTAGGGATTCCTGAGGATACGTGTAGTGAGTCAACCGATGGGATGGGTCTACAGGGGTAGGGAGTGGCCAATGTGTACTGTTGTGGATACACCATGAAGCCAACTAGAGAATGGATGACTGCAGTGTTAGTGAAGTGTTGAGGTGGGTGATTGGGGAACTAGGAGACATGGGTATATGGGTATATATGCAACTGAAGCAGCACAGCAATAGTGTATTGGTCAGAGCATTTGCCTAATAAACAGGCATTCATGGTCTGAGTCCCACACTAGCACTTATCATTTACCATGTAGAATGTGTATATAAACATATTTATACATCGTATTGCTGTACAACCTACATAAGAAATGTACATGTGAACTGGAGTACTGCATGAAATGTGTAATTCATGTCATTCAATCTCAGTGTTAGTGACATAATGAATAAGTTACTATTAAGCAGGTGTAAGCACAAATATGCAGTAGTAAACATATCTAAGCACCAGTAAGCATGTTTAAGTGCATTTGCGTGGGGGTACATTTCCGTTAACGGGGCAACACTGTTAATGCGGTTGCTGACCTCCGAATCCAGTGTCAAACTGTGTATTTGTGTTAGGCTTAACATGTGTGTGTGCAAAATGTAGAAGTTACAGTTGCTCTCAGTTTGTTTTTACATTTTATCCATTTAACTGATTTTCACACAACTGTTAACATTAACATCCAAACAACATGGCTTGAGGTTGGAGTCGGAGCTGAGCACCCGCATTGAAAGTGTTTGCCCGAAAGCAGAATAGTGCAAAAACAAAGACAAAGGTCTACTATTGCAGCAGTCTATCCATTATAGGGAAAGCAGGCATTGTAGAAAATGTTTTCATTGTCAAATACCCATCCTCAACATCTCTAATTATACTAACTCGGCTTCTTTAAGCCGCGAAGATGCGATTACAATCAGTAAACAGTGATCGTTTGTTTGTTAAGAGTGTCAGGCATGGATTTAGGAAGGCATCGCTGAGCCCGGAAATAACTGTGTTTACGATGTATACATCTGTTGCTATTGTACAAGGCTTTTACATAATTAATCCAAGTTGAAGCCTAATCCTAACAACTTGTGTCTTGTAAGCCCTTCATGGCAAACATATACATAGCAATTTCACTGCCTTTTAATCATCATTTCACAGGCCTCACAGAGGACTGAAACTGTCTGATTACAAATGGTCAGCATGACTACGTCTTTGTAAACTGTAAGCACAGGCAGTTACTTCATGTTAGGCATTTCATGCAGTGTACATATCACCATGTCATACCTAATTAACAGAAGAAAGGAATGTCCTGTTATTTGCAAGTATTTCCTTATTACTGATTTCCTGTCGGTGTGACTTACCGGGGCAACACTTTTAAAGCGATCGCTCCGCTGTAATGCAGTACCTTAATACGTCTGTCAGGCAGATGTATAAAATTAGACTAGTTACTTGGTTAAACATTTAATTATTAACACAAGCATTTTATACCGACATGTTCTCAACAGGCATGTTAATGAGCTGCATTATACCTGAATGATTGCATTAATAGTGTTTCCCCGATAACGGAAATGTACCCATTCAACAGTATAGCACATGTATTCAATTACGTAGATGTATGTGTGTTAATGTCCATATATATATATATATATATATATATATATATATATATATATATATATATATATACATATACATATATATAGATATATATATATATATATATATATATATATATATACATATACATATACACACATACATAGATATAGATTATATATATATATATATATATATATATATATATATATATATATATATATATATACACACACACACACACACATACATAGATATAAATTATATATACATACATAGATATAGATTATATATCCCAAGAACAAACCTCGTGACACCAAAGCATTAGAAAAGAATGAAAAGGTAAACACCAGCAGCTCCTGTATTATGTGCTGGTGTTAATCCCAGGGCAAGTGTGTTTCTGTCTGACACATGGGCTCAGACTGTATTCTGGGTAATATTAGGGTTGCTGACTTTACTCACCAGGCCTATTGCCAAATGTATGGGTATGTCTCGCCAACACAGTCACTTGGCTGATTGTGACATATATGGCCACTATACAGGAAAACTACAAAACATGCTCCCCAACACATCCAGTGGCTAGATACTCACAGCCACCAACACACAGGATATGACTGACAAACACACACACCTGCTATGCCTCGGAACAGAACACCTACCTAACTACTTTAACACATGACAGCATTAAGCAGTTACAGAACACGCTAAAGAGATTACTGGGTTACAGCAGTCCGAGAGGTGTATTTCTAGGTTGGTGACATCAGCAGCCTTGCCAAAGTTCAGTATATGAATTGTACAGACTGTGAGTAGCCTAAAAAGCATTTCTCTCTCTACAAAGTCTGAGACAGACAAACACGCACACAATCACATACACAATTGGCAAGTCTGGGCTTAGAAATACTACCTAACTAGTTTATCACTACAGCAGTATGCAGTTATGGGACACACCACGGAGATTACTGAGCTACAGCTCTCCCAAAGGTGTATTTCACATTGGATAACCTTAGCAGGCTTGCCATAATACTGCTATGGGGAGGGCAGTGCATGCATGGGCCATAACCCATTCATGTAAGGGTTGACATGCCACATGCGGGCACACACGGGGTCATATGTCACAGGTACGTGTATACAGCTACTAGATGACTACTTCCTTGTACAGTCATGTTGCACTGCTGGCACGTGCACCACATAGTCTTTCATGCTGACAGATACTGGTGGCTAGTATCTGCAATGAATGACATCTGCACCTCGTGTGTTTGGGGCCCTTTGGCTGTGTGCTGAGTGGGATAGGCCCAGATGGCTCATTGTCACGGTCACCCTCTTCTACAAATCTATGTCCATCAACCTTTGGATTATTATAGTGTGTTGTCCTTACATATATGCCTGTATTCCTATCCACTGTGTGGGCAAGGCAGGGGTGGTGAATACTAACATGTGTCTGCACTAAGAACTGTGACTGCCAGATATGTCTGGACCACTGGTGTTTGCAGACATGGCCTTCATGTGTTTAAGTGTGTGAGCATGCCCAGTATGGCCATCTGTATCGCATGTGTGGAACAAGTCCAGGTAGTTTGTGCTGTGGTGCCGACCTTTGTGTTGTACACTGACAGGTAGCATGCTGTGTCTGCAGGGTATCCATCGGTCATTTGGCATTGACTGTTGCTACATGTCTGCATAGTGGGGGGGGGCACCTGACTGTATCTACATTCCTACAAAGTAGCGTGGGGGGGGCACACCTGACTGTTGCTATAAGTGTACGTTGGATGGGGGGCGAACACCTGACACCTGTACACATTTTCTAGGACTGTACTGGTATGTCAGGTACTTCATTTCAGTGTGTAGTCTTACCTACCGAGCTGGCTAGAGGCATACCAGTGTACAACAGATATTAGCTTTAATTACCAACATATTAGTGTCTGACTTCCTAGCCTTCACAACTTACATCCAACTGGCTGCCCTGATGTAGTCTGTCTGTGTGGGTCTGGGGGAGGGGTTACCCATAGGGCACAGTCAGAGGCCATAGTACAGCATTTGTTTGTGTCTGTCTACACCTGTCCTGCTGTCTGAGACTTGTGTGGGTCTTATGGACACACATGTCGCTCAGCCCATTACCTGTACTAGGTTTTGTCACCCTGTGTAGTACTGGCTACTATGGTGACTCCAGTATGTGTTACAGATGTCATGGTGCCACTATGGGTGTCTACTGTCTGCTGCCTTAACATTCGGCCACCCAATTCCCTTGCATGCTCACATCCATACCATAGCTACAGGTAACAGCACATTCTACTCCATTTGGCAACTGGTAGGTTGATTTGGGTCCCTACTGTGTCAGTGCATATGCTATGCGTTGCCTCTTTGCCAAGGCCAGGTCATACTGGGCATGCCTCCTTCTGCCTTCTGGGCCAGGCTCAGGTTGTTCCCCCTCCGAGTCACTCTGTGCCTGTACAGGCCTTGGCAATGGTGGGGGGCTGTGTGGCCCTGCCACATGCTGTTCCTGTTGCAGCTGTTTCTGCAGGATCATATTGTGTAGCATAGCACATACCATAACAATTTGGGTGCATGTAGCTGGTGAATACTGCAAGGCTCCACCAGATGTGTCCAGACACTGGAACCATGTCCTTAGCATCCCAAACACATGCTCTATTATATGTCTGGCCTGTGTGTGTGCCTCATTATGGCGTTGTTGTTCAGGCGTGTGTGCATTTCTGATGAGTGTCATCAGCCACGGCTCCAGTGGGTACCCAGCATCCCCCACTAGGTGACAGTAGGGGATGTCAATATTGGCAATTGACATTGGTACAGCTGTGTCAGATGCCATATTTCTGAATTGTCATAGCTTCCAGGGCAGCCAGCACACACGTTCATTATAATGCCCTGGGAATCACATACAACCTGGCAGTTGATGGAGGAGATGCCCCTGGGATTGATGTAGGCCCTACCCTGCTCACTGGGTGGTGCTTTTATGTGTATGTGCGTGCAGTCTATAGCACTCACTACCTCAGGGTAGTCTGCTATTTGGTGGAAGAGACTCATATTGCTGGTCAACACCTCACGTGTGTTGAGGAAATAAACTTACTCATTGGCATGTGCTGACATGGCATCCAGGAACTGGTGGAATACTCTGGATGCTGATGCCTGTGAGATCCTCATGATATCCCCAGTTGTGCTTTGGGAGGTACCTGTGGCTAGTATACCTAGGCCTACACATACCTTGGTATCCACTGGGATGGGTTCCCCTCTAGGGTTACCACCTATCCCACTTTACGAGGGACAGTCCCTCTTTGGGCAGTTGTGTCCTGACAAAAAATATTAAAAATGGCAAATGCCCTGAGATTGTAGGACATAATTATATCACATATTTTATGTAATAGTTGCATAAAATAGTTATTTCTGTATCTAAAATACTTAAATGTTACAAGAAACAGATTAAGCAACTAAACTGCTACAAGAATAAGCTTTTATTTAGGCAAAAAAGTTAAGTTCTATCCTTTGTACTGACTGTGGGTATGTGTCGGCCTGTAAAATCTGATGTGTGTCCCGAAAATGTCCCACTTTGGCCATTTGAAAAGGTGGCAACCCTATTCCCCTTGGCCAGTTTGATGTATCAGGTGTGGCCGGCACAGTTCAACAACTTGCTGTAGGAGGTCCTTTCCACCCTATAGTGCTCCACTATCTCCAGCTCATGTAGACCCTGGTAGGTTACCCTGAGTCTGTACACTCTTCTCTGTCTCCTCACTGTGGGTTGTTTGGCAGCATTCACATCCTCAGCACCCTCAGCCTCTTGCACATGCTGTTCTATGTTGCCTGCTGCAGCCCTTCTCATTTTCTAGGTTTTTTTGTCTTGTATACACCAGTGGTGTAGAGTGTGGAAAAAACAGAGGGGAAGGTGTTTGCTTAGTTTATAGCAGTGTTCTGGGCTGGGCTGGTCTGCTGCCTCTGTAATTGTCTGATCCTAATACATTTCACCTGTCAGCTCAGCTAGCTCTCCTTGATTACTTTTCTACTGCTGTTACCCCTTCCGATTGCCCTAGGCAGGTTTAGGCACAGCCCTAGATTAGCAGTGCTAAGCTGGGAGCAATCCCTAGCCACAGGGCTCCAATCCACTTACAGTATGCCTGACACACCTGCCATGATGTCACCTATATCCAAGTCTTGCACCCGGCTATCTATACTCTTACACTATTGGGACCTGCCTCACACCCTGGGGAAAACTAGGATTCACTACCCTTCAACTCATTTGCATAGGATTGCCTGCTAATGCATAGTTACATGTCCCATACTTAGCCTCCTCTAAAAAAAACGCTACTTACTGTCTCGCAAATCTGCACACACCCACTCACAACTGCTTAAAAGTGCCTTAATCACTCTGTATCCAACGGCCCTTGTTCTGCCCAGCAACAAGATAACCAGCCTCTGCAAGGCTCGAAACCAGAACACTGCCCACCACAGCAATGTGCTTTACCACCAAGCCATGACAGATATACAGACATTGGATGTTATCACAACCATATCATCCAGCACAGTCATTCAACAGTATAGGACATGTATTCCATTACGTAGATGTATGTGTGTTAATGTCCATATGGATGTATATATCTATATATATATATATATATATATATCTATCTATATATATATATATATATATATATATATATATATATATATATATATATATATATATATTTATACATACATACATAGATATAGATTATAGATATATATACATACATAGATATAGATTATATATCCCAAGAACAAACCTCATGACACCAAAGCATTAGAAAAGAATGAAAAGGTAAACACCAGCAGCTCCTGTATTATGTACTGGTGTTAATCCCAGGGCAAGTGTGTTTCTGTCTGACACATGGGCTCAGACTGTATTCTGGGTAATATTAGGGTTGCTGACTTTACTCACCAGGCCTATTGCCAAATGTATGGGTATGGCTAGCCAACCCAGTCTCTTGGCTGATTGTAACATATATGGCCACTATATAGGCAAACTACAAAACATACTCCTCAACACATCCAGTGGCTAGACACTCACAACCTCCAAGATATAGGGTATGACTGACAAACACACACCTGCTATGCTTTGTAATAGATCACCTACCTGACTACTTTAACACATTACAGCATTACACAGTTACAAAATGCGCTACCGAGATTACTGGGTCATAGCAATCCCAGAGGTGTATTCCTAGGTGAGTGACATCATCAGCTTTGCCAAAGTTGAGTATAGGAATTGTACAGGGTGTGAGTACTCTAAAAAGCATTGTTCTGCCACAGGCAGGCAGACACACACACACACACATTTGGCATGTCTGGGATTAGAACACCAACTTAACTACTTTATCACACTACAGCATTACGCAGTTACAGAACATGCTACCGAGATTACTGGATCACAGCAATTCCAGAGGTGTATTCCTAGGTGGGTGACATCATCAGCCTTGCCAAAGTTGAGTATAGGAATTGTACAGAGTGTGAGTACTCTAAAAAGCATTGTTCTGTCTACAGGCAGACAGACACACACACACACACTTGGCATGTCTGGGTCACAGCAATCCCAGAGGTGTGTTCCTAGGTGGGTGACATCATCACCCCCCCTTGCCAAAGTTGAGCATAGGAATTGTATGGGGTGTGAGTACTCTAAAAGGCATTGTTCTGTCCACAGGCAGACAGACACACACACACTTGGCATGTCTGGGATTAGAACACCAACCTAACTCCTTTATCACATTACATGGTTACAGAACGTGCTACTGAGATTACTGGATCACAGCAATCCCAGAGGTGTATTCCTAGGTGGGTGACATCATCAGCCTTGCCAAAGTTGAGTATAGGAATTGTATGGGGTGTGAGTACTCTAAAAAGCATTGTTCTGTCCTCAGGCTGATGGACACACACACACACACACACACACACACACACACACACACACACACACACACACACACACACACACCAGTGATGGGATCAGAACACCTGCCTATCTACAGATCTCTATTACAGTACTATGCAGTTACGAGTTGCACCACAGAGATTAAACATTCCAAGGCCATCACCATGACCTTCTAGGATTGCGGACATCAACAGGGATGCTGACAGTTAAGATGTACATAGCTGTGAACCTGTGTGTTTAACGTAGGAGACCATCCTGAACAGGGGTATGTCTATCTGTGGAATGGACGACTACTATCACTATACAGGGTTACAATGGCCATGCTCATATACATAGAAGCACATAACTTACACAAGGTGTCAGTGGGCATGCTCACATACTTGTAGCACAGGGCTGTTTGGAATGCACTATGAGTCCAACTTCACAAGGTTATACTGGGCATGCTCATACACTTAGTAGCACAGGGCTGTTTGGGATGTACTCTGATTCTAAACATGGAAGGCCACAGTGGCCATGCTCATACAGTTAGACATACAGAACATGTTGTAATGGACTCTGGTATTAGTAGTTGTCATTGTTAGCAGGAACACTGCACTACATATATCTGACACTGCTCATCTACACAACATCTGCTGCTGTTCGTCACCTTAGATGTATCAGTCTATACCGAGCACAATACTACCACTCGCAGTGATTTCATGTTAGGGATGGCAACTGCTTGACCAACACAATGAGCCAATGTCCTGCTGTAATTACAAGGTTGTCCAGTGTCTGTCAGTCTGGGATGACATGACTGATAGAAGACAAGCCTTTGTCACAGATCGCATGCATCCATGATTCAAGGGAGTGGTGATAATACCTAGTCCGCATTTGTCCATATAGTGCCATTCCAAGGAAAATGTCCTAAACACAGGATAACACCCTGACACCTAGAAGACAATTGCATTGTATGCTTATGCTAACCAGTGCTAGATGTGTTGCTGTCATAATCACAGCTGCTCACTGTTGAACCTACAATGGGGAATACTGACATCTGTGCAGTGAGGAACACCTGGCTGAAGGCTCTGTAGTGCACAATAACACTACCACCATATAAACCAGAACCAGACATATGGGTCATAACACTGGTGCGGACCACTCCAGCTGGTGGTGTCCCCACATTCATAACGGCTACTCACATGTACAGACCAGTACTCTAACATAAGTCATCACAGATAAGCCAGGTGCAGGTCACAGTGTCAAAAGCTGCATTCTAGGATGTAATCCTCAGACACCACCATGTCCTCAGACCACCAGCACACATCCATACATGTGGTATGACATATAATGGTACAACACCAAGTAACCTTTGACTGGTGGACTGTACCTAGCCCTACAACAACTGTGCAGAGTACCCATGTACTGACACAGTTGCATTATGTGTTATGCAATGCAATGATACCACTGTTTGTAACCAGGTCAGCTGTACACATACCAGGATCCCTCGGATATTGGCAGCATTAACAGATGACTGTTGCTGTGCACCATTCAGTGTGTACACAGCCTGTCATGAAGCTGTGGTTGTACGAGATGTTTATGTGGGGAGCAGATTGTTTTGACATTTGTGTAGGATATAACCTGGAATGTGGACAGGTCCCATGCAGCCTGTATGTATGGCATTAGAGAGTGCAGCTTGTACCTGCATAGTTGTTATTACAGGAGATCTGTAGTGTACATGGATATATGAATGTGTACCTGTTGGGGGGGACAGTGTGTTTATGTTATCCAAGACCCTATCTGGATGAACAGGTGCTATTTCCGTAGGTGCAGTACTTCTCATGCCATAGTGCTGTGAAGCACAGCAGGTCTTGTTGTTGCCATTATGTTTCATGACACAGCTATGGAATCCTCTGTGCTTGGCCTCATAATATGTGGATGATTAGTTTTGCAGTAGCTTTGCGTGGCATTATATGGTGTATCTGCATCTTACTGAGGCTGGCTATGGATCAACTTCCACTCATGTGTGTTGACTTTTGCAACAGTTACTACCTTCTGTGGTACAGTTTAAGGCAGGGTACCACTGGTTTTCCTTCATGTTTGTGTTTGTTTGAATCCTGTTTCTGTTTCAATGGCACGATCACTGCACATATGTGAATGCCTAAAGTGCATTTGTGTAGGACCCAGCATTTGCACATGCATTATACATCTGCATGGCTGCCATGACAGTCACCACTTTGCTCTTAAGGAGCATAACATTGGCTTTGAAGACTGACCATGTGTGGCATACTGTTAGCCCTGTTGGTGTGACTATGGTGATCCAGGTCATTGGTGTTGATGACATCCAACATGCATTGAGCACATGTGTTGGTACATGATGAGTCTTCCCAGTTCATAATGGGATAGCTGAGTGGCCATCATTATGGTTTCCTGTCTCAAAACTGGTATTCCCCATTACAGCACAATGACAGTTGGGAATTCTGAGACATGGTGGATGATCTGTCACAAGGTGCATTTTGGATTAAACTTTGGCACAAAGGTAGTTGCTCAGCATAATGCATCTTACGTTGTGCAAGTGCAACTTGCGTGGGGGTGTACATATCCCTCAGGAAGTTGGACACACCTGTGGCCCATGTGTTCCAATAAAGGATGTTGGCCAAGAGGTGAGGTATGTGTTATAACATGGTCATGCAGGGGTGCTCTCCAAAGCACTGAACGATATCTCAATCACTGCACAGATATGTTCTCCATGTTTCAGATTGCCGTAAGTGAGTCCATATTGAGTACCTGATTTGTATCATTGAGTAGCAAGACCCACAGTTTATTTCTTGGCTGTCTGTGTTGCAACAGTGGACTTTCACTTGAACCTGGCATGATGAAGGCACTATAAGGGTAGCATGGGCCATTGCCAGTATCCAGATTTTCAGGGGTGACAGGTGCAGGCCCTGTCTGGCAAAGCATCATGGTCTGTCAACCATGTTATCCCGGGCAGAGAAAGGCTGGATACTCTTTGAATTATACCAGTACATTTCATGATTATGGAATACAATCCTTGCCCCTGTACTGCTGCATCATTCTGGCCAATTTCAGAATGCTACCCAGGACTTGGGACATACCTGCATGGGCTACAAGACCTGACAGTTCCTACATGTGTTTCCATGCAGTCCAGGCTACTGCATCACAGGTCCTGCACAACAACATAGCATATGCCAGAGACATGTGTATAGTTCTAAAGGTGGTCTGAGTGTATGGGTATGTGGCTAATCATGGCAGACAGGCAGTTGACAGTATGTTTGCCCTCATATAGCTCGGTGTGCAACATAGTGCTAGGGTTTGCATTCACAAATGAGTACTGTTGGCCATGTTTCCGGCCACGTGTTCTGAGGTGTGACACAATTATGCAAAATATGTCGTACAGTCTTTGTATTCTGTTGTGTGTCTATTCCAACTTGGGAGGCCTCTTGCTTGGCCAGATACTTAGAGGCCTCTGTGGATGTGTGTGATATCTGGTAGAATGTGTGTGTGTCCTTACTGTGTTCTGGTAAGGGTATGTGTTGGTTGTGGTGATGAGATGCATGTGTTAACCTACACCTCTTGACTGTCTAGTTCAGTCATGGGTGTAGAATGGACTGCCTGCAAGCTCACCCCTGTAGCTCATCCCAGACAATGTGTGGAGTGTGGTGTTAGGCAGGTTTGGTAGTGTACATGGCATAGAGATTGCATTCCCCCAGGATGGCCACATACACAAAGCTGACATTAGTAAACACCAGTAGCTGACTAGTGGACAAGCCTGTATGAGCATTCAGTACTACAAGTACCACGTACTGTATTTAGTATACATACTGCTTATGAAGATGTTTTAGACAGTGATGCTCACATGTAAATATTTGTATTATGGACGTGGCAACACTAGCTATTACAGGCACATGATATCTACCTTTAGTAGCAATCCCCCTGTGAGGGGGCCACATCACATCCTGATAGTTGATTACAGATGATGCAAGTGTGAACAGGGCTGTATCATTGTCTAGGTATATACTCACATACCCAGCAGAACCATGAGCTCTGTTGGGCACAGACACCCACTCCCCACACAGAGTCAAATATCAATAGACTCTGCTGCCACTATAGACATGATCAGGATATAATCAGATAGTGTATACCATCACCTATGAAGCAGCTATTACACATGGGTAGCAGTTTCCTACATCTTACACTTCTACTGCAGATGTCATCCTGGAGTTAGAGATGATATGCACCCTGTTTCATTACAAGTACTGTCAACATATTTCCAAGCAGCTGTTAATCTGGCAATGAGAGGTTAGACTACACAAATCTAAATGTTCAACCAGTGTGTCTCTACTGTCAATATCCACTCTATGTAGGTGTGCACATAGCCATTTGGCACAGCCCTGTAACAAGGGTCAGTACACATTTGCAGAACATGTACACATGCACAGCTGTCATTGCTTGCAAACAATAGTAGAGAGGCGGATATTAGGCAAGGTGGACTTTAAGGTAAGGCTCATAAGACAAACCCACCACTGTACATAGCACAAGTAACCAGAAACTGAGGGTATTGCTACTCAACGCCAGAATTCTAAACCTCAAATTGCACACACTCAAGGCACTCCTCAGTATGGAGAACATCAATATCTGTGCAGTAACAGACACCTGGTTTTAGGCTCCAGAGAACACCCCAGCACTACCAGGCTATATCTCATACCACACCTTTCAGCCACAGAACCCAGACCGGAACACAAAAGGCGGGGGTGTATCCATATTCATCAAGGATATTCACACTTCCAGGTTAGTGGCGCAGCACAATGCATCAGAGATCATCCAAGTGCAACTGACAATGGGCAAAACTGTAATCCAAATTGTAGCTTGCTACAGATCACCCACCATGACCCAGGACCCACATTCCGCATTTCTGGAGACACTGGGAAATATGCAGGTCCTACCAAACACCCTAATACTGGGTGATTTCAACTACCTAGACATTAACTGGGAGAACTACTCAAGTACTAACTCCCTTGCCCAGTGCTTCCTAGAATTTCTCAACTCAAACACCCTGGAACAACTGGTCTACATGCCCACCAGAGGGAACAACATATTGGACCTGGTCATCACCAACATGGGCGACCAGGGTTCCACACCCGACGTCAACCCCTCGCTGGTTAGATCAGACCATAGACTAATCACTCTGGATATTCACATTCCGCCCACAACCCCAAACAAGTAAACCACCATGAATATCTTTTCCAAAGCAGACTTCACATTGTTTATGCCTGAAGTGGAAAGGTTCACAGACTCCACGCCAATGGACACTGCTGTCCAAGATACTGAAACCTATACAAAGGCACTCTATGATCATCTGCAGGAATGCATGGATCATGCTATCCCAAGTCAAACCTAGACTCACTCCTCCAAGAAAAGGAAACCAGTCTGGTGGACCCCTGCCATACACAGGTTCTACAATAGAAGGAGGTAACTAGTACAGATAAGAGCGAAATCCCTAGAAGGACAGACATCTCTGATCAGTATTAGCAAGAAACTACGATGCCTCATGAAATCATCCAAGGCTAGCTTCAAAAGACAATTTCTCAAGGACCCTACACATAACCACAAAGTGTTCTTTAGCTATGTCAAGAACCTAAGTGGGAACTCTCAAGATCTGCTCTGAGATGGTACAGACTGGCACAAAATACACTGAACTGATTGATATTGCCAACATTTTGGCAGACAGGTTCAGTGCAAACTTCACACCCCTCTCAACCCCTTAATGGCCCTTAACCATACCAGAAGAATATACGGCCCTGGCAATCACCGACACACAGGTTAAAACAGCCATATCCAAAGCCACAAATACAGCCTCAAAGGGACTGCACAGTATCCCAGGCCGTGTCTTACAAGAGCTCCAAATAAACTAACCCCTCACCTAAACACACTGTTCAAACCCAGCCTCTCTACAGGCTACATACCCACAGAGTGGCGCACAGCAACAGTTATCCCACTCCACAAAGGTGGCGCCACAACGGACCCTGGGAACTATTGCACTATAAGCCTGACTAGCCTGGTCTGCAAGGCTATGGAGTGCATCATCATGGAACTCATTAACAGAGACATTGGGAACCTCCAGACACTCAACCCAACCCAGGTCTGCTTGATTGAGTGCAGATCATGCCTACTGAATCTGTTTGACATCTTACAGTCACCTAGACTTTAGGTGTGGGGTGTGGTAGTTCACACATACTACCTGGACCTCGCCAAGGATTATGACACCATTCCCCACTCAGGTATTATTTATAAACTCACCAGCCAGTACATACACCCATACATCACAGGTTGGGTTGCCAGCAGGCTTGCACACAGAACCCACATGGTAAGCCTAGCAGCCTCCAGGTCCAACTCTTAACCGGTCACAACTGGTGTCCCACAGGACTCAGTCCTGGGACTCCTACTGTTTGCCATATACTTCTCAGAGGCACAGGCAAACACAGGTGGACTACAACAGACCGTGTTTGGCAATTACTGCAAACTGGGAGCCATAATTGACAGACCAGCTGTCACAGATGTCCTTCAAGGGGCCTCACATAGACCAACACAGGGTGTCAAAGTCATGGCCTCCAGCTAAAGGCCATGAACTGCATGGTCATTCCATTTTGGGAAAACTAAACACCCACGTATTAACACATGAGTGGCAGCCACTTTAATACAGGCGAGGTAATGGGTATGTGGGGACTACATTAGATAGTGATCTCTCCTTTGACAATCATATCTCCAAAGTAATTAGGACATCCTTCTATGTAGGCGATCTGATTACTTAAGGGTTCACATCTAGACATACTGAGGTTATTGTGCCCTTTACTCATCACTCATCAATCCCATCATCGAGTATGATAACCCATTTGGGATGTACCACAGAAGACACATCCAACAGCTGGAGGGTCCATGAACATACCTCGCCAAGAGTATTACTGGCCTCAGGCATGTGTCCTATGCTGCCAGACTGCATGAACTCTTACATTACACAGTGGCATCTCATTTACTCAGAGATGATCTTTGCTGCCTAACAAAGCCATGTCCAAGTCAGGCTTAATGGATATGCTCCACCTATGGGAATCTATGTCACAGTGAGCCGCACACTGTAATGAGCTAAACCTTGCCACAACCATAACTGGAAGATGCTGGAGTGAGAGATTCCTGTCACAGGTACTTCCCATGCTTTGAAACTACATCCCTGATTACATTATACAGAGCCCCTCACTAACACTCCAGGGAAACCTTGCAGAGTGGATGGGGAACAGTGGATGCACCCCAGGGATCCCGCATTTGGCTCTGATCCACAGAGGGGCAGTTAGTTAATCAATGGGGTGGTGACAGCTGACACATTTCGGCTAGGCATATGAATGGCCTCGGGCAGTTAGCCAAGTACCTACCTATGTACCTATGAACCTATACATGCTGTATCAGCACATGCTGATAGCTTAATTTACTGTTCAGGTATTGACTTACCTTGTGCCAATAGCGGTTGTGTGTGCAATAGTTGAGGGCTGCCTATGTAGGATGCATGACAATTTACAGTTGGTCGTGTGTGTGTGCCATCCCTGTTTACTGTGTGTGCAGGTGGGGAAGTGTGTCAGTCTGTAGGGCCTACACTGTCAGTGCATGTGCTATACATTCCCTCTTTGCCAAGGCATGGGCATACTGAGCATGCCTCCATCTGCCTACTGGGGCTGGCTCAGGGTATTCGTGGTCTGAGTCCCTGTGTCCCTGTGTGCCTGTGGGGCCCTTGGCAGCAGTGATGGGCTGTGAGGGCCTTCACCATTCTGTCCCTGCTGCAGCTGTTTCTGCAGGATCATATTGTGTAGCATGGCACATACTATGAAGATGTGGTCACACGTGCCTGGAGAGTACTGCAAGGCTCCACCAGATATGTCCAAGCAACAAAATCGTAATTTCAGCATCCCAAACACATGCTCTATGATGATTCTGGTTTGTGTGTGTGCCTCATTATGGAGTTCTTGCATGTGTGTGTGTGCATTTCTGATGGGAGTCATCATCCACGGTTCCAGTGCATAGCCAGGATCCCCCACCAGGTGGCCATATGGGATGTCCCCCCTAGCAAATACATGATACAGCTGTGAGGCATGCCAGATGTGGTAGTCGTAATAGCTTCCAGGGCTGCCAGCACACACATCCATGATAATGCCCTAGGCATTGCACACGACCTGGCAGTTGGAGGGGTATCCTTTGCGGTTTATGTAGCACCTACCCTGCTCACCGGGTGGTGACTTGATGTGTATGTGTGTGCAGTCTATTGCACCCAGTACCTCCGGATATTCTGCCACACGTTGGAAGAGATGCATATTGCTGGCCAACTCCTCCTGCATTTGGGGAAAGTATATGTGCTCATTGGCATGTGGTAACATGGCATTCAGGAACTGGTGTAGTACCCTGGAAGCTGATGCCTGTGAGATCCCCCAGGATATCCCCAGTTGGCCTTTGAAAGGTACCTGTGGTTAGTATTCTCAAGCTTACACAAACCTTCGTGTCCACTGGGATGGATTCCCCTCTGTTATTTCTGGCTTTGAGGCATGGCTGGCACAGCTCAAAAAGTTGCTGTATGGTGTCCCTGTCCACCCTGTAATGCTATACTATTTCCAGATAATTTAGCCCCTGGTAGGTTACTCTGGGTCTGAACACTCTTCTCCTCCTCTGGTGCCTGAGGTGGTTGTCAGCATCATCCTCCACACCACCTTCAGTCTCCAACACATGCTGGTGAATCAAAGCTATGGCAGCCCCTAACATGTACATATTAAAAGTTCCCCATCTGTTTACACCGATGGTGCAGAGTGTATGGGAATACACAAGTGTGTGTGAGGTGCTTTCACATTTTATACTATTGTGCTATGGATGCTGCTGATGTCATTGGGTGTGTATGTGCAATTCCAGCTGCAGGATATCCTAATTACGGGTTTTACAGTGAGTACTGCAATTGTGGGGCCTTTGGTGTTGAATTATGCTTGCCTGCCATGATTTATCTGTTGCCCTTTAATTCACTTTTCAACCTGAATCCCCTCCCATTGAGAGGCATGCATCCAGCTGCCGGCATTCTTGTTTTGTAATTTCCCTACCCAGGAATGTGTTGCGAAATGTGTTATGTAGCTGATCTACTGCAATTTTGCTTTGTTCTGCTGTGACAGTACTGTTTTCTTTGCAGTACAGCATATCCCCTTTCTTGTTCTGCAGGTAGCTGCTAGCAGCCTTGTTAGCAGTTGTCAATGGCCCACTGTGGGTTCCTAGGTGTTAATTACTCATTTGTACTCCAATTTCCATGCTGCAGCATTTCCTTATCTTTTTCCCATATCCTTCCTGTTTCTGCTCTGGTGCTCGCTGCACACGGCCGTTTACCTGGTTTACAGCGCATTTTCATCCACGTTCACATGCACATTCGATTACCTTGTGTGCTCTCAGCTAAGCACAGCTATGGCTACTTCAACACACCACTATCCTGCAGCTTTGCTTAGCAACAGGCAAACCGGGTTAACAATACTCCAATGTGCTTACAGCAATGGCGACACACCCCTCTCTTGATGTAATTTTTATCTCAAGGGCTCACCTCGGTGTTATAACGCTATGCTGTTTTGTGCATCCTTACACCAGCGGGAAATCTGTGATTCACTATTACTCCTCTCATTTGCATGGCATTGCCTATTAATTCCTAGCTACTGTGCATAACACTGTCACTGCCCCTTAGCAACCCTTGCGCCATGAATATGGTGTAGCATGCCTGCCATTGACTATTATGGGGAATTCGTGATATGTGTTTCATTGCAATTTTATTCTATTTTTTTTATATTCCTTGCAATCCCTTTGTGCACCGCTGCCCTGCGCTTCCATGTCATGATAGTGCAACTATATGTATTTAATGTTAATTTTATATTTTGTACATTTTTTATGCCAATGGTATATATTTAGCCATTGGCATATATTAACAGTATATTACATGTGTCTGGTCCACTGTCATGGCTCTGATTTTATGTTTGCAAAATGTAAACCCTTTTTTTTTTCGGTTTACATTTCTGCAAGTTTACACTATGCCTGCACCACTTCCTGAATTACTATATACCTTCATTTGCATGCTACACTGCTGCACATGGGGTGATTAGCATACAGGCGCTGGGAGCTGTGCGGGTGTAGCGTATGCAAGTAGTGCATGTGGAAACAGCTCGTACCTGAATTGCTCAGTGGCCATATTTGGTGTTAGATCACCAATGCTATGCCTGCACATGGCGCAAGCTTTGTGAATCCCAGGGCATATCCAGCAAGCTGGCCACAGAGACATTAGGAAATTGCAAATCCATGTTGTCAGGTCCTGAATTAGGATTAGGCTATTATGGTTTATGGTCTAGGTTTTACAGGGGTCACCTGAATGCTGTCTAGGGTGAAGGCTAGTTGTTATATAATGCTATGACCTTAGTGTTATTTGGCACTCTAACTAGCTGCCCTAATCTTAGCTCCATGCAAATCCTTTCAGTGTTAGAGGCTAAAGTCCTAAGTTCTAGCTTTATAGGTTTGCTACTATACATAGGACTGCTTACTGCCATTGAGCAGCGAATAGCTCCACAAATTTGTGCATAATTCATAGCACACAGAAAAAAGCTGAAAAATAATTCCCATGCCTCTGGCCAATAAATTACCACCGTTTGAGCTCCCTGGAATGCTTCCCAACACAGAGAGACCAGGTAAACACCTTCTGCCACAAGCTGGATAATTTTGGAACTTCTTAATATAAAAGTACAGCAAAAGTAGGTCTCAAGTGCAGATTAACACCCAACTAAGCCCCTAAAATGCCTTCTAACTGATGAAACAATCTCATTTTAAGCCTCCTTGGATGTTTCCCAACTTGGAGTGATCAGGCTACTTTACTATTGCCACTAGAATTCTTTTTGTAAAAATACACTTTGGTCAGCCAAAAGTGAAAGGGCATTGGAAAGAAATCAAATAACTAGTAACAGCATGTAATTAATACTTCAAGCCTGTCTTTGTGTTTTCTAACTCTGCCTGATCAGGCTACTTTCCTATTCCTACTAGAATAGCAGTCCCAGTCTTCTTAGTGTAAGAGTGCTGCTAAACGCTAGGAGTCTTTTTTTTTTTCCAAACACCTTTACTGAATTATCACTTGTGACATAGGCAAACTTGCATTCATATAAAAGTAATCAAACTATATTAACATAACAAACATTATACTTCACAACTATTGCTAGGAGTCTTAACATGAAACTGCACTCACTGGAAGCAGTCCTTTCCCTGGAGGATGAACAAATTTGTGGAGTTACGGAGACCTGGTTCAAGGCTGTGGAGAGCACCTCAGCCATACTGGGTTACACCTCCTTCCACACAATCAAACCACAAACAGAAGGCAAGAAAGCTAAAGGAGGTGGTGTACTAATATTCAAAGATAAATACACTTCCAGACTAGTTAAACAGTATGATACCCTAGAGATACTTCAGGTGCAATTAACTGTTGGATTTGTCAAGGAGATATCATGCCTGTTAAACCTGGTGGATTTCTTTGAGACAGTCGCCAGGGCCATGGACAAGCGGAAATCTGTGCATTCAGCCTATCTAGACCTAGCCAAGGCATTTGATACTATCCTTCACTCAGGCATCATTGACAAACACTCCCAGCTAGATATCAACCCTTATATCATAAGGCAGGTTGCAAACTGGCTCACTGATAGAACCCATACAGTCAAAATAGGGGAATCCACCTCCAACAGCAGACCCGTAACCACTGGCATTCCACAGGGATTGGTCTTGGGACCTCAACTGTTCATAGGTTCATAGTTTGGTACTAGGCTATCAACCCTAGGGCCTATACAAGCCTAGCCATAACAATTCCCTGGCTATTTCTTCCCACAGTATTTACTTCCCTGGACCCCTGCCTAGCAGGGAGACTGACGTGATCCCCAGGCTGAATTTCCTATCACCCATCCAACCATCAAGGTTCCTTTTGAAGAGGGTGAAAGAGGCACTCTGCTTGACATGTATGGGCAGTCTATTCCAGAGTCTAGGGAGTCTCTGGGTCAGGAACCTATCCCTCCAGCATGTTTTGTTCATTGTGATGACAAGGTTTAGATCCCTGGAATGAGTGTCTCTGAGGGATTGGGATTTCTTTAATTGTAGCATGTCCAACAGCTCTGGGTTTGACATGGCCTTGTAAGTTAAGCAGAGATCGCCTCTGAGTGGACGACATGTGACAGAGTATAGGTGGAATTTTTTTAGACGGTCATCATAGGGCATCTGCTTTAGGCCTGTGATTCTTTTAGTGAGGTAATTCTGTGACCTTTCCTGCAAATTACCACATCAGTGGCAATACCCTAAGGATGCAGTCAGTGGTGAGAGATCTGGGCACTCAGACTGAGAGCAACTTTGCATTTGATCAGCATGTTTCCACAGTGGTAAGAAGGGCATTCTATATGGCTCATTTCATAAGTAAGGGCATTGCCTCGAGAAAAGGAGAAGTTATCACCTCCCTGTACTCTTCGCTCATTAGAACAATAATTGAGGACAACTCTCCTTTTGATATGTACATTTCAAAGCACCTGCAGCAATTGGAGAGACCACAAAGGATCCTCACAAGGAAAATTCAAGGTCTTTAGCAGTTATCCTATGCGGATTGGATGAAATCATTATCAGTTTATTCAGTTTCATACACACTACTCAGAGGCGATCTTTGCCTTGTATATGAGGTGATCTCTGACCCTGCTTTATTGGAAATGCTGCACATCTGCAAGTCAGATGGCACACAGGTTACTCACTCTGAGGACCTAAACCTGGTATGTAGCATCAATAGAACCTGCTGGAGGGGCAGATTTGTCTCCCAGAGGTTACCACACCTTTGGAATAGACTCCCACTTCATGTCAAACAGAGCACCTCATTGACCCTCTTCAAACACAGTCTGGATGATTGGGTAGGCAACCATAAATTCACCTCGGAGGTTCCATCTGTGTCCCTCTTGGACAGGCAATATGTGCTGATTGTGGTAACAAGGGTAAATTTGGCTAGGCTTGTAAGGGCCCTTGTGTCATTAGCCTAGTAACTTCCTATGATCCTATGATCCTACACACACACTTTTGCTAGCCAAAACAGAAAAGTGTTTGGAGGAAACAACTGGGTCTTCAGATTATATGTTGGAACAGTTAGATTTTTGTTGAAGATAGTGAAAAGTATACATTTGAATGTGAATGCATGCTTTAGTTTCCATATAAAAGCTGTGTGGTACATAAATTGTTTATGTATGGACTTATTTCAGGTAGAGCTAAGAACCAAGGCAAACACAAGAACCAAGTCCCAGCCACTGATAAAGGTAACTGCCAGATAAACACTAGAAATCCAAAGCATAAAAACTGGCAGAAACACCACAGCTTCACACAGTAAAAGTATTTATTTGTAAAAATGGACCAGATAAGCGCTTTCATATTGTAAAACCAACACTTCTTCAGATCATAAAAGCACAAAGTCACAACACAGTTTAAAAACAATTAGATGTTCAATTAGCTATGTTAATTCATCACTTCATTAAACCAATTTCCTACCTTTAAATACAGGTTTTAAAGAGACACAAGCATTAATACTAGGATATTTATCAGCCTGTAGCCTCAAGATCCATTTAAGTTGTACTGTTTCAGTATAGTTAGTGAGATCACCCCCCTCGTGACCCACATGAACTATTTGTAGTACTCTAAAAACAAACTCATGTCCAGCATTTTCTTTAATATGTTTAGCTAGTGCATTGTTCATATTGCAAGTCCTAATCTCATAAGAATGACTAAAACTTCTATCTTTTAATCTCTTATTGGTCTTACCATCATATAATCCTGTGCAGAACATGCATGTGGCTAAGTAAGTAACATTTGCTGTACTGCAACCTGCATAGAATCTGGGACTAAAAATATATTTCATCCATGGATGATTAAGCACTTGTTCCTGTGAAATATATGTACAAGCTCTGCAATGCCTGCAACTGTATGTACCAAGTCTGGCAGATAGCAAGTTACTTGACCTAGTATTACAATTCCTTGTGCACAGTTGTCTTTTCAAATTTAAACAATTCTTGTACATAAAGGACGGATTGTTCCCAACTATTTCAGCTGTTTTTTTTTGTCACTTGTGAGTATTCCCCAGTTTTTTCGTATAATATTCCAAACACAGCCTACATCATTTATGTACTTCAGACCAAATCTGAGTTTACTGACAAATCTCCTATCCTTATGGGCACAAGAAGCATGTCTAGAGAAGTAAGGGGCAGCAATGGTTTTTCTATCCTTGAACACCCTCTTTATGCTGTATCAAAATACATGTATAAATGTATCAGTATACACTTTTTGTAACAGCTATGTACATTATAAAATTAACCCCCCCATTTTTACTAAAAAAAACATTCCTCGTGGCCAGTTCATCCAGGCTTCACGGATGACCGTGGATGACACCACCTTTTTTGAGGAGGTTCAGTTTATTAAAAGGCTATTTTTGGATAGGGCTATCCTAGACATTTCCTGGACAAAGCTGCCCGTGAGATTACCTCTAGAAGGGAGAATGATTTTCCTCCCATTTTTGATAAAAGGTTTCATAAAATGAATGTATATGGATGGTGTAAGTCTGAGCAAACCTAGGTTTTGTTAGGACATGAGTTTGGACAACAACCAGATTCGTAAAATTATTAATGAGAACTGGAATGTAATTTTTGGTAATGGTGACATGGTAAATGTATTGGGTGAGGTGCCTTGTTTTGTGTACAAGAAAAATTGTAACATCAAGGATATGTTGGAGAGGGGACATGCTTCCCGTTGTTTAGGAGAAAACAACAGAGGTATGAATAAGTGTATGGGATGTAAAGTATGTAGGTACATCCACACTGGTTCTTATATTTTTTTGCAACACCTTGATTTCAACAACACTCTTCCAGGTAGACTAGATTGTAGTAGTGAAGGTATTGTCTATTTGGCTATGTGTAGTGGATGGCCGGCGTTCTACATGGGAATGGCCACTAGACGTTTGAGGACACATATTCTTAAACATTTGTATGCTATAAGAACAAAAAATGTCAACAATGCCTTGTACAAACATTCCAGTACATGCATTAACTGGAAACATTTCACCTTCTCGGTTCTTGAGTCAGTGAACAAGGACATCAGGGGAGGTGATTTATAGGAAGAAAGTTGAACAGAAAGAAGCAGTATGGCAATTGAGATTGGCTTCTTACATACATCCTGGGCTGAATGACACAGTCAATATAAAATGTTTTTTTTAAAAAACAGAAAAATGAAAAAATAAAGTTTTTACTTAGATGCAAACAGTAGTCGATGGAACTAAGTTAATTGATGGTTCACTTCAATTGAATAATTGTTTTATGAGATGAACAGCTTGTTATACAATTAATTGTTCACTTGCTGACAGTATTTTCAGTGTGGTTCTGTAGTAATGAATTGTATTCCTGATGAAGTCGCCTTTGATGAATAGTGAATTAAATCATTTTACGCTAAAAGACCTGGTTTTCTCCTGATTTTGATGTTTTTGTTCTACACTTTTCTTTGGTATACACTGCTGCTGTTCCTGCTGCCTTTTGGTTTTGTTACTGCAGCTTTATTGGTGAGTTCATGTTATTTGTTTCATAATTTTGGACAACTTTTGATAAATTGCTAAACCTTTGTCTTCATTCAATCTTAGGTGAATTATATGAATTATATATGTGCAGACTGCATTCAGAATCTTATTAGGTTTTCTTGACTCTCAATTCACACACACACATATATATATATATATATATATATATATATATATATATATATATATATATATATATACACACACACACACACACACACACACACACACACACACACACACACACACACTGTCTCAGGGTAGAGTTTATCATGGAGGGTCACATGGCGGAAGGATGACAGAGAAGTAGGATGACATGCTCCTGATTTCAGTGACAAATTTTTTCTTTTCTCTTTCTGTTTCAGATAGCTAACCCCAGTGAGTAGAATTACTTTATAAACCTGTCCGGAGTTAGTTATAGCACATTATGGGAATAAATAATTTACATTTTGAAATATAGCCAGTGCACATTTACTACATTCTCAGTAGTTATTGGTAGTTATTATTCTTTAAACCACACATCTTATTATTCTAAGGAACATTTTAATTAAATGTATTCAGCCTGATAGTAATACTAAGTATAGACTTGTGCTTGCCACAAAGAAAAAAGACACAAACAATGCATTAGCTAGACAAAGCATGTGTTGTAATGATTTCCATAAATTTGTGTTTTTAGTAGTTGAAAAGGTTGATCAGTTGCTGTTTGTAGATCAATTTTATATTTTTTTCGAATACTTGGAATTAAAGTGTTAAGTTTTTTGCAAGCTGATGTTACACATGGGCTTAATGAAACAATTTCTGTTAAAAGCCTGCTTAAATATAATATTTTATAAACTAATTATTTGTTGTATTTATTGTATTTTTTGTTAATTAACCTAGTTTTTCAGATCAGGTAGTAAAGTATTTATTTAGTAGGTAGTTGTTAGCTACTGAAATATTTATTAGACCATGATATTCTATTTGTTGTTTTTTATGATGGCAGTTCCTTTAAGTTATTTAAACAGTATGTATTTTTAGAAGAAATTCTATCAAGTGAAAAATGAAAACACTAAAAAAGTATTTTTTTCATATTGCGGTTTGTTTTGAGCCTTGTGATTACACCACTATTGTACCCTAAGGGCATGGTTTTATTAAGTCTGTTTTTTCTCTTGGTTCCAGTGGAGTATTCAAAGCATAATCACATATCGGCATTACGTGATGATTTAACAGCAGTCTTCTTCTTCTTCCAGCTTTTCCCGGTTAGGGGTCGCCACAGCAGATATCCTGTCTGCTCATGATTGGCAGGGGAGTTTTACAGTGTCGAGTTGCCAGCCTTGCGCCCAATCTTCCACAGAAGGCACACACACACACTCACACCTAAGGCCAATTTCGAGTGTCCAGTCCACATACAGCATTTCTTTGGGATGTGGGAGGAAACCGGAGCACCCGGAGGAAACACACATGACCACAGGGGGGACATGCAGACTCCGCACAGAAGGCACCCCAGCCGAGGATCGAACCGAAGAACCCCCTGCTGTGAGGCGGCAATGCTAACCATTGCACCACCATGGCAGTAAAAAACAAATTTTACAAAAATCAAGTAAAAAATGATAGACATTTAATCAATATTATAAAATAAATATAACTTAATATAAACATCTATTAAAAACTTTATAATTTTCTAAAACTACATAAACATTCTCACTTTAAATCGGCATTTGATGTACATGGCTTTGCTCAACCCTGGTTATTTCCTTTAACAGTAGCACTGGCTGCAATCTCAGTGGAACATATGGTGCCAGTGGAGTCCTCTGACTACTTAAAAAGTGTAATCTTGACTATTTAAGTCAGGGGAAAGTTATTCCACTATGTTAAATATTTTGTTATAAGCATCACAATCTGACATGTTCAAATAAAGCGTTTTTTAAACTCTTATTTTTATTCCTAATTAATGCTCATAAATACTGCATGAGAGTTTTCTAGTGGTTTTACCCATATAGAGGGTGGTATTCATAGTCTTAAGGTTCGCACTTGCATAGTAGTCATTTGCAAAGAGCCCTGCTATGCCGATATGCAAATAAAGTATTTTCAAGCTATACTCAATTACAAAGGAAATGTAAATGCATTTAGAAAATGCCTACTTGTAGCAAAAGCATAAAGTAGCTGATTTTATTCCTTAAGTATATGTATAATACATCAAAACATTCATGTTCTTATATTTCTGTACATTTTCGAATATTATGAACACAGCTGTGTGCAAGCAGACTTGAAGTAGTTAAGGCAACCAGTGGACAGTAGATCTTTTATTATTATTTTATTGTTAGTAGTATCAGTACTATTATTATAATGTTTGTTTCTTTAAAGAGATGAATGGGGAAGATAGGAATGATTGAAAAGGGGGAGACATAAGAAAGCGGGAAATACAATAGGAAAACACCAAGAGGTGTATTATGTTTTTCGTGGAGATAGACTTCCTATTTTTCAAATATTTTAGGTTTCTTGGGGATACAGATATAGGAGAGGTAAGGAGAGGTGTTCATAGGTTCATAGGTTCATAGATTAATATTATTAATTAAATACATGTTTAAACTCAAACTTTAGTTGATTTGAAAAATTAATGTTTCATAAATGACCACAGTATCATATTCATAGTGCTTTCTAAAGTGTGCAACAAGGTTAGAGCAGGATTTTGTATCAATTCTGTTTCAGCTTAGATGCACAACAAAACTGTGTCATCATGGTAATAGTAACATAAGCTTACATACTTTCAGTTCATATGATAATTCTGTAATGTCATGCTAATGTAATAAGCTTACATTTCTAATATTTAACAAAAATCTGATGTATTATTATAACTTAGAGGTTAATAATAGATGTTGGGTGTATTTTTTAATCAAAAATTATTCTACTTTGTTATTATTTACAGTAACCAAGCACGGCCGGCCTTAGGCATAGGCGAACTAAGCGACTGCCTAGGGTGCTGTACAGGACCGCCTTGTAAAGGGCGCAATTTGTGCTTATTTATTTTAATTAATTTACTGTTCTTAGTATGTGAACGCATAATAAGAAAGTAAATTAATTAAAATAAATAAGCCATGGGTGCCAGAATCATAGGGAGGAGCCGGAGGGGAAGAGAGCGCCCCTCCCACTTTTATACCAGCTGCAGTTTGGCCAGGACTTTAAGAATTAACAAAAAAAAAAAAAAAAAAAAAACTACACTCCATGGTAGTGGAGTCTTCTCCTTTAAGGAGGAAGATCCATGTACGCAGACGTAGATGTAAACAAGCGGAAATTAAACAAGCAGAAGAGTTAACACCATGTGTACGCATGTGGCAATTAGATTAAAAAGAAGGTAAGTGTATCTGTGTGTCTGTGTAGTTAACACTGGGCTTCTGTGCGCGAGAGAAAGTTTGTGTGCGTGTGTTTCTGAATTTGTGTGTTTGGAAATAGCAGCTATTCTCTCTCACTGTGCATTTCAGTCCCCACCCCCACCCCAGAAGCTGCTGGCACTTTTGCAAGTTGTTGTTGTTTTCGGCTTTTCCCGGTCATTGCTTAGCCCTCAACAAAAATCAAAAGCTGGAAATGTTGCATCATGTGAAACCCTTCCTCAACGGCCACTGGTTAGTCATTACAGCCAAAACCTATTTACTAGCATTCTAACAAATTTCCCAGAGACCTTAGTCTCAAAATTAGAACAGCTATAGGACTAGATTTCCAGATTTGGAAATAATCTTCCTATTCACCTGGCAGTATCCCCTTTTGGAAGCTATCATGGTGAACAGTCATTTGACACATCACCACAATTTCAAACCTCAAACAGCCTATAATATCTGCAAACTTCATTGGTATCCCACCTTACAGTTCTTAATGCAATGGAACACACCTTCTCCATCTAATCAAACTTACAGCATTTGGTAAAGTCCTTTTGTTTAATAAACCAATATTGCCACTCTATATTCTACAGAGTGCTGTCCAAATACTGGCACAATCCACTTACACAACAAAGCACGCTAATTCCAATAATCAGTTAAAATACTTTAATGGCATTCCTTGCATAATCATGAAAATGTAACAATGCAACTGTTTTCAGTTAGATTCTCTACTTCCTTAACCTCTGTTACTGAGCACCACCGGGCGTTTGGAAATGTGGGAATCACTCTTTTGCTTACCGAGACCTGCATCTTTTGGATCTGATATTGGAAGCTGGTTGAGAGGTATGGAGAAATTTCAACATGTTTTATATGTTAGGTGGGAGGAGAGGCATATAAACTCCATGCAGGTAGCAGAAATGTATGGCAGCATTTTGTTAATTTCTAAGAGTAAACATTACAGTCTTTCTTCATGGAATGCTGCAGGTGAAAAAATTGATGTGATTTAAGATTTCCTTTTTTGATGAATCTTACAGTGAGTGGGGCACTGTATTACTGAAGATCAGAGCTCTCAACCCCCCCCCCCACACACACACACACACACTCTACCCCTCCCCACAGCTATCACTTTTTTTCTTACAGCTAACAACCCTGGTCCGTTTCCTTCTCCCCAAAGCCCATGTATCCATTGACAGAGAGCTGAGACATAGATCTCCATTGTCCATAATGTTGTATAGTTCCCAGATTTTGCCTCACATTTTTTGTCTTGTCCATCTAAAATATTTGATCTGATAGATCACTGAGGTGAAATGTCAGTCAGTAATGCATTTGATTTTCAGCTTCATTTCCTTCAGAAAATGCATGCTAAGACAAATGCTGTTATTCTAGCAACTTTCTAAGTCTATAAGAGCCATATTTATAATCTGACCCTGTTTGGGGGCCTTTGCCCTCCCCCCCGTTTTTTAGGCTACGTTCAGATTTCTTGTGCTAAGAGGTTGAGAGTTATGGAGGCATGGTATGTAATGTCCTAGTTGCCGATTTACTTGTTGCATTTTAAGAGGGGATACGGGTTCTGCATTCCTTAGTGTGCCGTCCTTTGTTTAATATGCCTAGTAACTATGAACTTGTCTGTTTCTCAGTCATTCTCTATTGCAATATTATCAGTGTACCATTTTTTTCTTTAATGCAACATAGACAATTAATTCTTCAAGGGCAGCAAGCACTGAATTTGTAGATGGAACAGTGGAATGTAAAGTTCTTTGCCAGTAATAGCATCTTCATTAGTTAAAAATCTCTTTAATGTAAAATTATTCAGATGATGTTTACTTCTGCAGAGATTGTGCTTATTGACTGATACTGTTTGAGGGGACTTTTATGGTTAAAATGTTCTGAAATGGGCAAGTTTGTCATTATTGGGCCATACATTTTGTTTCATTACTTACTGGAAAAATGTTCAGAACTACAAATTTAGCACACTGTAGCAAGTGTAAATGTTTTCAGTGTGCAACTAGCTGTTTTTTATTTATCAAATGGCACACTGTATTGTAGAATGTGAAAGCAGTGTTAGTAGCATAATTGCCTTTGGTGCAGAAGGCTGTGGATTCCACTCCCACACCATGTAGATGGACTGCTGCTATGCATTGCCTATATGATTGTTGATTGTTTGGTGCATTATAAGGGGTATAGGGGTTCTACACTCCTAAATATGGCCTTTTGTATGAGATACCTAGTGAATGTGAACTTGTTAATTTCCTATTGCAATATTTCTAACTTACCAATTTTTAATGTAATATAGGCAATTAATTTTTCAAGGGCAGCAGGCACTGAATTTGTAGATAACATTGATATGTAAAGTTAAGTTGTTTGCCAGTAGCAACCTCTTCATTAGTTACAGATTTCTTTAATGTGGAATTGAGATGATTTTACTTCTGTAGAGATTGTGTGTGTTGAGTAATATTGGTGGATTGTAATGATAGAAGTCTTGAGTTGCCCTTTATGGTTGAAATTTTCTGAAATGCATAGTGTTTGGTTCATAAATTTTGTTTCATTGCTTATTAAAAGAATGTTTAAAACTACAAATTTAAAACATATTCTAACAAGTGGTGCTGTATTATACAAGGAATATAATTCGATACAATCAGGAAAGTGAATTAAAGAATAAATACATGGTATGCATGGCCCTAAAAAAATATGTGCAAGCAGTCTGTTTTGAAACAGCCCAAAGGTAAAATTAATTCTCCACCAACCAGATGCAGTTCTATGAATGTGGGTTTTCATGCTTTCAATGAATGTTAAGTTTTGCCATTTCAATGAATGAGTTTCAAGGGCAGACAAGTTTACTGCTCATGCTAAGTCTGTTTTCATTGTGAGACTATATTGTTTGTTTAGCAAATGGCTATCTGTGTTTGTGCTACTTTATTTTAATATCTGTAATCATTGTAGAAGCAAATAATAGAACATATTCATGGTAGCTGGTGAGATAACCAAATAATGTAACACTGAAATGGCTGGGGGGGGGCTGCTGCAGGAGGGGCTGCTCTGGGGTGGTGGTCTATTACCCTTCCTAGAACCCTATTTGACCATGATCTGGCTCTGGTATTTCAAGTAGAAAATACATATGCAAAGGTAGTTGCAGTTTAACTACATTACAAGGTATCTTTTTCTTCCTATGCATTTAAATAATTTAAGGAAATGACTAGAGTGGCTTTCTTAGGGAATGACACAGTGAATATGGCTCAAATAGGGGTGTTTCATGAGTGTGGTATAGGTGGAGCTTAAGGGGTGCCGGATCACTACTTCGCCTAGAGCGTCATTTCGGCTAAGGCCGGTCCTGTAACCAAGAATCTTATTAATATATAAAATTTCTCATTTGTCTTCTATTTTTGTTTATGTGGTAAACAAGTTTATAGATTTGATTTAATAGGTTGAAATTCTTATTTATTTAATATAATCTTAGGCTGTTGTTCAATGTTCTAATGACTTCACATAATAATTTTATTTTTAGAATATTAAAAAAAGGAAAAAATATCTTTGCTTGAAGTAATCCACTGCTGTGTTTCTGTAAGTATTTTGCAGGCAAACAGCTGAAAATCAAAGAACAGAAACACAAAGCAATCCTTCTTTGAGTTTTAAGTTGCCTGATTTCTTTAAAGTAATGAGTGCTTTCAAGTATCAGACATTATCAGATATAAAATTTCTTCCTGAAAAAAGCATTACAATTCGAGTTCTTTAAATAACCCTGAACAAGGGTGTGTGGTTAAAAAACAACCCTTATGATTGGGTGTAAGGCTATATTTCCTGATTGGCAGAGGAGGTCAAGTCCCAAATTAGAATAAGAGTCATAGATTGACTCATACTCAGGCCAGCTGATTGGAGGGAAAGTCAAGTCCCTAATTAGAACAAGAGTTATAGTTTGGCTAATAGGTCGGCCAGCTGAATGGATGGGAGGCCAAGTCCATAATTAGAAAATGAGTCGCAGATTGGTTAGGCTGTTATTCACCTCCATCTTCTTGTTAGTCAAAAAAAAAAAAGACCATTCACATTGTTATTCTAAAATGAAAAATATGTTTCCAGTTTTTAAAGTCATTTTAAATATTTTTTTTGAAAAAACATTTATTTTGCAGGTTCATAGGAGAAATGTGTGTTGGATTGAACATAAACAGTGAATCAAAGGTGTCTGCTTTAATGGAGTGTCATCTATCTATATGATAAATCTATCTGAAATTAAAGTGTAGTGAATAAAAACAGTAAAATAAGTATTAAAGTATATAGTTTTGCTCCTGAACCAAAGCTTCTTCAGATTACCAGAGCTAGGGTAGTAGAAAGGAAACCTATAACAAAAAAGACAATCAAAAATGCAATTGCTTGTGGCAGGAATTTCTTATGCAATTTTATGTGAAGACTTATTGCCCCGGAGTCTCAGTTTTAGTTTCAAATCTAACAGACCACATTAGCCTATGTTAAGGGGAAAGCTATGGATTCCCTAGCCACTGCACTTATGCTGATAACAGTAACTATTTGTAAGTTTGCAATGCAAGTTGATTGAAAATAAGTCCAAAAAAGTTGAGGTCTTTCAAGACAAAATGGAGTAAGATGGGAATGGGTTTGGATGGCTGCAGATAGAAAAAGGCCATACATTATGCAATAATTGCAAGCTGAGGTGCAATGAAAGAAAACTAAAGCTAAACTAAGAAAATAGAATATCCATGGGTAGCTTTGTTCAGGAAAGAAAAATAAGAAAAAAATAAGATATCATTGTGTAGCTTCACTCATCACTAACCTGACAAATGAAGTAAACAAACTGCAGTGAACACTCTTTGGGATACAGTTTATTGATGTATTTATTTATTTGCTTTTTTTGTTTGCTAACTGCCCTTTCTGTAAATAAGCCAACTATTCTGTACTATTGATATGCAGACTGATGTATATGGCACCAGAGCTAACATAGCTTTGGATAAGGAACAAGTCACACCTCAGGCCACAAGAGGAAAGATCCACACATAGCTGTATGATGTTAGTCCATTTAAATGTTGATGTCAGTCATTTGTAATATTAGTGAAAGATTCAGAATGGTATAATTCCATTTAGCTATAGGATCATTGTATATGGCAAGAGCTGACAGTCATTTCTTGTATATGAAAGTGGCCTTTTGTGGTGTCCAAATATGTTAGTATGTTAGTAAATGTCATACCAAAAATCACTCAATGAAAAATGATTGTAAACAAATGCATCTCCCTTATCAAATAAATACATACATTAAAATATTTCCAAAAAAAACCACTTGAAAATATATAAAACAGACGCAAGTAACATGGTGACATATTTTCCCATTGGTTCAACCTCCTGTAATCCTGTGTTAAGGCCTTAAAACTGTCACCTCACATTCCCCTGCATTGTTATCCTCAGCCCCTGGTCATTCCACTTTGGAGAAACAACAATCTTTTAGTTGGCAAAAACTCAGACAAAAAAATCAGAGTAGAAAACAATGAAAACAAAGCTAGGAATCAAATTTCTACAAGTCATACCACTAAAAAGAAATGTGTAAGGATTCCTCAAGCAGTCACATAAATGCAAAACGAACCCAAATCAAAACAAAGTAATAAATAAACACATTTCTGTGCCTTATATGCACACTGGTTTAGCAATTGTCAGATATTGCCCCTTGATCCTGATATACAGACATATATATATATATATATATATATATATATATATATATATATATATATATATATATACACACACACACACACACACACACACACACACACATATCTATCTATCTATCTATATATATATATATATATATATATATATACACACACACACATATATATATATATTATTTTTTATATAGTATGTTTTTCATATAGTACTGTATTTAATTTATTTATTTGTGTTTTTCGCTGAATATTATCTCAACTGAAGTTGTGGCTGTCTCTCTACACTTAGTTCTCCACCAACCCTCCCTGCTCTTGTTTTGGTGTTAATGCTGTTGGCTTTGAAATTGCCCACTTCCCTTGTAGATTTGTATTTGGATACTCCTTCTGGGCCCATCTCATTTGCTCACTCAACTGAGTGCAGTGAGATCATATTCTGATTTCAGGCACTCCTACTGTGTACAAAGAGAGCATTTGGGAAGGACAACCCCTGTAGCCTCTTAATCCTGCTCTGTTTCCTCCCTCAAAAAAAGAAAAAATAAATAAATAAATAAAATAAAATATATATATATTTTATTCAGCTGCTCTTACTGTAACTGTCTTAGTTGCTCTTCTGCGTGTATCTGTTCAGTCGCTCTTACTCTGCACGTATTACTGTTTGTTAGTAGCCTTCTAATTTACTGCCTTCTGCACTTGTTTTTTAGTCATTTGTTAATTTAATTGCACTTATTTGAACTGTATTTGCAAAAGTGTTGCTACACACTCAGGTGTGCTGGTCTGCACTGCAATTTGAATTGTATTTACTGTTGTTTTAGCTGCTTTTCTGTATAAAAAAAAAGAAAAAAAAAATCTAAGCTTGTTTTCTGCCTTTCCTGTAACAAGTCAAGTCCAGATACAGACTTGCTGTATCCAGGACTGTTGGTAAGCTTCTGAGCCCCCCAAGTCTTTCTGTGTTGGAGGGAAGCCTTCTAACTTATCAGTGGGAGTGGTAAGCACTAGGTAGCCTATCTACCATGGGAAGAGTGGGTTTTGGCCCTGAAATTGTAGTTCATTGGCCATTTGGGCAGTTTTTCCATCTCTTTCTACTTTCTGGTTAAAAGCCCATTTTGCATTTGGTCCCCGCCTTTCCTGTAACTAGTATAGTCCAGGTACAGATTTGCTGTATCCAGGATTGTCGGTAAGCTTCTGAGCTCCCCAAGCCTTTCTGTGTTGGAGAGAAGCCTTCTAGCTTATCAGTGGGAGTGGTAAGCACTAGGTAACCTATCTACCACAGGAGGAGTGGTTTCTGGCCCAGAAATTATAGTTTATTGGCCGTTTGGGAAGCTTTTCCATCTCTTTCAACCTTCTGATTTAAAAGTATATGTTTGCACTTGTTTCCTTCCTTTCCTGTTAATAGTCTAGTCCAGGTACAGATTTGCTGTATCCAGGACTCTTTGTAAGCTTCTGAGCCCCCTAAGCCTTTCCGTGTTGGAGGGAAGCCTTCTAGCTTATCAGTGGGAGTGGTAAGCATCAGGTCGCCTATCTACCACAAGAGGAGTGGTCCCTGGCCCAGAAATTGTGGCTACTGGCTGTTTGAGCAGTTTTCTTTCCATCTCTTTCAACTTTCTGGTTTGAAAGCCGCACTTGTACCTGTTTCCCGCCTTTCCTATAACTAGCTAGTCCGGTTACAGAGTTGCTGTATCCAGGACTATTAGTAAGCCTCTGAGCCTTCCAAGCCTTTCTGTGTTGGAAAGAAGCCTTCTAGCTTATCTGTGGGAGTGGAAAGCACTAGGTAGCCTATCCTCCATGGGAAGAAAGAGTTTTGGCCCAGAAATTGTAGTTTATTTGGCTGTTTGGGCAGCTTTCCACCTCTTTCAACTTGCTGGCTTAAAATCCTGCATTTGTACTTGTTCCCCACCTTTCCTGTAATTAGTCTAGTCCAGGTACAGATTTGCTGTATCCAGGACTCTTTATAAACGTCTGAGCTCCCCAAGTTGTTCTGTGTTGGAGGGACGCCTTCTAGCTTATCAGTGGGAGTGGTAAGCATTAGGTAGCCTATCTACCACAAGAGGAGTGGTTCCTGGCCCAGAAATTGTAGCTATTGGCTATTTAGGCAGTTTTTTTTCCATCTCCTTCAACGTTCTGGTTTAAAAGCCTCACTTGCCCTTGTTTCCCACCTTTCCTGTAACTAGCCTAGTCCAGATACAGAGTTGCTGTATCCAGGACTGTTGGTAAGCTTCTGAGCCTCGTAAGCCTTTCTGTGCTGGAGGAAAGCCTTCTAGCTTATCAGTGGGAGTAGTAAGCACTAGGTAGCCTGTCTACCATGAGAGGAGAGGTTCTTGGCCCAGAAATTGTAGTTTATTGACCATTTGGACAGTTTGTCTGTCTCTTTTAACTTTCTGGTTTAAAAGACCTCATCTGCACTTGTTTCCCATCTTTCCTGTAACTAATCTACTGGGTAGCACTAGAAAGCCTTAAACTGATACAAGCCTTCTAGCTTAGAAGAAAGACTTTGGAGTGATTAAGTTTCAGTTTTCTATACTTTCTTGCTGTACTTAACTGTTTTCTGCCTAAACGCAGATTTTCCAGTGTTTATTGTGATTTAAAAGCTTGTTTTTTTTCACATATTGTACTTATTTGACTGCCTGCACTTTTAAAAAGTAGTTTTTTGTTTAAATAATTTGTTTAACTGTTGTAGGCTACACACTAAAGAGTGATAGCCTTTTCTGATCGTTTGTAGTTGTTTAAAGCTGTTTTAAGTGTATTTTTTACTGTTTTTGCCTTATCTTTTCAAAAAACAAAACAAAAAAAAAATTTGTTTCCCACCTTTCTAAGCTAGTATAGTCTAGTTTTCAGGCTAGTGCTATATTCAGGGCTGTGATACTAGTTTCTGAGTTGCCCATACCTTATATGAATAGAAGGATGTTTCTCTGTTCACCTGTGAGAGAGAGGAGCTTTGAGCAACCTATCTGTCCCTGGAGGAGTTGTTACAGCCCAAAAGTTAGTAGTTTATTGGCCATTTTGGGCTAATTCCTACATCTTTTATTACCCTACTATAAAAACCATGGTTGTACGGTTTTGTGCTCCGGGCAGTGCCGGTTATCTATGGTTAAATTATTCCTGGCTCCACTAAGTCTCCTCTTCAGTTTTTCCCTTAAAACTAGTATAACTCTCAACCTAAGCACTCAGAAAGCATCCTACAGTCCAGCACTTGCTCAGACCTTATAGCAAGCACTAATATACCCTGACACTGATTGCCCAGCAGGGCAAGGCTCTTTATTCATCCCTCACCAACCAAGCGACTAAGCAGCTCACCAAGCAAAACAAAGACTCTTTTTACCAAAGGCAAGCATCCACTCTGGTGGACCCCAGCCATAAACAAACTCTACAACAAAAGGAGGAAGCTACTACAAGATAGAGCAAAATCCTTAAAAGGTAAGACACCCTTGATCACTATAAGTAAAAAACTAAGAGCTCTCATAAAATCATCCAAAGCAAATTTTGAGAAAAAAATAGCTAAAGACTCAAAAGACAATCATAAGGCCTTCTTTAGCTATGTTAGAAACCTGGGAGGAAACTCCCAGATATGCTCAGAACTAGTTCATAATGATGTGAAGATTACTGATCCTACAGACATTGCCAACATACTGGCTGACAGGTTCAGTGCAAACTTCTCCCCCCCCCAAAAGGAGAGATATCTATACCAAGCGATTGCAGGCCCCCAAACATCTCCAACGCCCAAGTGAGAACTGCTCTCTCCAAAGCAAAAAACACAGCATCCATGGGACCTGATGGTGTCCCCGGCTGTGTGCTCCACGAACTCAACGAGGAATTAAACCCACAGCTAGGACAGCTGTTTAATCATAGTCTTACCTCTGGATATGTACCCAGGGAGTGGCGCACTGCAACTGTGGTCCCACTTCACAAAGGCGGTGCCTCCACCGACCCTGGAAATTACCGTCCCATTAGCTTGACAAGCCTTATCTGCAAAGCCATGGAGAGGATCATAATGGACCTCATAAATAAAGACATAGGAATTTGCAGACTTTGGATCCATCCCAGTTTGGCTTTGTCAAAGGCAGATCATGCCTTCTAAACTTGGTTGACTTTTGAAACAGTCACCAAAGCCATTGATGAGGGAAAGGCAGTCCATACAGCCTACCTCGATCTGGCTAAGGCCTTTGATACAATACCCCACTCGGGTATCATTGAAAAACTCATCAGCTTAAATGTTAACCCATACATCACAAGATGGGTTGCAAACTGGCTGAGTGACAGAACCCACAGGGTCAGAGTTGCTGGCGCCATGTCAGACTCAAAGCCTGTCACAAGTGGTGTACCACAGGGCTCAGTCCTGGGCCCACTCTTGTTTGGCATCTACTTTTCCGAAGTACAAGCAAACACAGGAGGGTTATGGCTGACAAAGTTTGCAGATGACTGCAAACTGGGCGCCATAGTAGAAAACACATCTGACACAGATATCCTTCAGAAGGGTCTCACAGAAGCGGATAACTGGTGCCAGAGCCATGGCCTAAAGTTAAATGCCAAAAAATGCATAGTCATACCCTTCGGAAAAAACAAGGTTACCCCTAGCTACCAAATAGGTGGCAATCCACTGAGTACAGAAGAAGTTATCAGGGACCTGGGGACCCAGGTTGATAGTAGTCTGTCATTCGACACCCATGTAGCTAAAGTAGTTAGGAAGACCTTCTACATTGCCCACCTTATCATGAAGGGATTCTCATCTAGATCAAGGGAGGTCATAGTCTCCCTATACTCATCACTCATCAGACCAATGATTGAATACAATGCCCCATTCGAATGTATCTGACCCGACACTTGCAGCAGCTGGAGAGGCCACAAAGTTCCTCACCAAAAGGATAAAGGGTCTCAAACATCTGTCCTATGCTGCCCGACTGAAAGAACTCCAGCTCTATTCAGTCGCACGCTGCTCAGAGGTGACCTTTGCCTAACATACAAGGCCATGTCAAACCCAGATTTGATGAATATGCTTCACCTCAAAAATCTAGATCCGTCAGAGCCACAAGGCGGAGACTTAAACCTCGACACGGCTATTAATAGGACGTGCTGGAGGGATAGATTCATCACCCAAAGACTCCCTATGCTGTGGAATAAAATCCCGGTATATGTGAGGCAGAGCACCTCGCTGGCCTTGTTCAAGAGAAATCTTGACCAATGGATGGGAGATCGCAGATATACCCCAGGGATTACCTCAGTGTCACTGCTCAACAGAGGCACAGCAAAATAATGGGTATAGTTCCCCATACTAAAGGGGTGGCTTAAGCCACAAAACTATGGGCTAGGCTTGTAAATGCCCTCGGGCAGATAGCCTAGTATGAACCTATGAACCTATGAACCTATTCAGGCATGACCAAAGGGCAATTTTAGGTGTACTCTCCAGTCCAGCTGGTGAATCTGGGTATCCTGAGGCAATGTTACAACTGCCTCATGTACAGAGACAACCCTCTCCTCCTACCACAAAACACTAACATATGTGAGAGATGCAATTATACAGCCAAACTGGAAGCTAAGCTGTCTCCACCCAAGACTGGAACAGACAGTCAAGAGGAGAAGGTTAAAACTTGCACCACACCTCCAGCTGCACACAGACCTACTAAAACAGCAATGGCAAAAAATACACATAAATACACAAAATCATACTTGCAGGCTCTAAATAAAAGCCTGCAAAAGCATCAGAGACCTCCAAAGCAGACACCCAAACAAGCTGCACTTCCCATCACAAATCAGACAACACACAATACACAAAATCAGTGTGCCGCACAATCACAGCCCTTAAGGCAAAATAACATATCTAACACACTAGTAATAGGTGACTCTATAGTCAGGCACACTGATGTCCCACTCACTGGGCTGAACAAGCAGAAGGTTACTGTTAGCTGCCTGTCAGGAGCCAGAATCCGCCACATGACACAAGCACTCAGGTCACTCCAGAACAAGTACAAATCTGACTCTGTCATTGTTCATGTTGGTGTGAATGACCTGAGACATGCCTCCCTGGAATACATGAAAAGAGACATGGAAGAGCTCTCTGATCATGTAGCCCAGGCTGGTATGACCCTGACCCTGAGTAGCATCTTGCCCTCACCAAGAATGATACCTCAGTATAAAGAAAAAATTATCAATTTCAACAATTAGCTAAGCTTCTGGTGTCATTCAAAGGGGATCCAGTGTCTGTCAGCCTGGGACGACATGCTAGACAAGCCGTGTTGCTTCACAAGAGATGGCTTGCACCTGTCACCCCTAGGCTTTCGAATACTGGCCAAGGCTCTTGCTGCCCCCATAGTGCCTTTTTTAGGCAAGGCTCAAAAGTCAAACCCACCTCCATAAACAGCACAATTAACAAAAAACTGAGGGTTATGCTACTCAACACCAGGAGTTTAAAGCTCAAAATGCACTCCTCAGTATGGAGAATGTCGACATCTGTGCAGTAACTGAAACCTGGTTCAAGGCTCCAGAGAGCACCCCAGCACTACCGGGCTACAACTCATACCAGACGTTTTGTCCACAGAACACGGATCGAAACACAAAAGGAGGGGGTGTATCCATATTTATCAAGGATACCTACACCTCCAGGTTAGTGGTGCAGCATGATACCTCTGAGATCATCCATGTGCCACTAACATCGGGCAAATCTGCAATGCAAATTGTGGCCTGCTACAGATCACCCTCCATGACCCAGGACCACCACTCCACCTTTTTGGAGACACTGGAAAACATGAAGGTCCTACCGAACACTCTGGTATTGGGCAATTTCAATTACCCTACCATTCACTGGCAAAACTAATTGAGTACAAACTCCCAGGCCCAGCGCTTCCTGGTTCATCAACTCAAATGCCCTGGATCAACTGGTAAACTCCCCTACCAGAGGTGAAAACATATTGGACCAGGTCTTCACCAACATGGGCGACAGGTGTTCCACTCCGGAGGTCAACCCGTCACTGGTTAGATCAGACCATAAACTAATCACTCTGGATGTCCACACTCCACCACCACCCCCAACTAAGGAAACCACAGTAAAAAATTTTTCTAAAGCAAACTTCGCCTTACTTAAGACAAAGGTGGTAAGTTTCACAGCCCCCATGCTAAAGGATAACGCTGCCCAAGATGCAGAAACCTTTACAAATGCACTTTATGAGCACCTACAAGGATGCATGGATTGTGCCACCCCTAGCAAAACCAAGACTCACTCCTCTAAGAGAAGGAAACCAGTTTGGTGGACCCCTGCCATAAACAGGCTATACAATAGAAGGAGAAAACTAGTTCAGAAAAAAAGCAAATCCCAAGAAGGAAAGACATCCCTGATCAGTATCAGTAAGAAACTAAGGTCCCTCATGAAATCATCCAAGGCTAACTTTGAAAGAAAAATAGCCAAGGATTCAAAAGATAAACACAAAGCCTTCTTTAGCTATGTTAAGAATCTAAGTGGCAACTCGCAGATATGCACTGAACTAGTGCAAAATAGCACAAATATACTGAACCTACTGATATTGCCAACATCCTGGCAGATAGATTCAGTGCAAACTTCACCCCCCTCTCACACCCAAAAGGGCCCACAACAATACCGGAAAAGTGTAGTGTCCCAAAAATCACAGATGCACAGGTGAAAACAGCAATTTCAAAAGCCAAAAACACAGCGACAATGGGACCAGATGGTGTCCCAGGCTGCATCTTGCATGAACTACAGAATGAACTAACCCCCCACTTAAACACACTGTTCAACCTCAGCCTCTCCACAGGCTATGTGCCCATAGAATGGTGCAAGGCAACGGTTATTCCTCTCCACAAAGGAGGGGCCACAACTGACCCTGGTAACTATCATCCCATAAGCCTGACTAGCCTGGTCTGCAAGGCTATGGAGCACATCATCATGGAACTCATTAACAAAGACATTGGGAACCTCCAAACACTTGACCTGACCCAGTTCGGCTTTGTTAAGGGCGGATCATGCCTACTAAACCTGGTTGACTTCTTCGAGACAGTCACCAAGGCCATAGACAAGGGAAAGGTGGTTCACACAGCCTACCTTAACCTCACCAAAGCTTTTGACACCATTCTCCACTCAGGTATTACAGAAAAACTCACCAGCCTGAACATAAACCCCTACATCACGAGATGGGTTGCCAACTGGCTTACAGACAGAACTCACATGGTAAGAATAGCGGGCTCTAGGTACAACTCTAAACCAGTCACAAGTGGTGTCCTGCAAGGCTCGGTCCTGGGACTGCCACTGTTCGGCATATACTTCTCAGAAGTATAGGCAAACACAGGAGGACTATGGCTAATAAAGTTCGCTGATGACTGCAAACTGGGAGCCATAACTGACTCTCAGGCTGACACGGACATCCTCCAAAAGAGCCTGGTGTCAAAGTCATGGCCTCAAGCTAAATAGCCAAAAAAAGCATAGTCATCCCCAGTTGGGAAAAACAAAACATCCATGAATTACCACATAGATGGCAGCCCCCTTAATACAGAAGAAGTAATAAGAGATCTGGGAACCCAGGTAGATAGTAATCTCTCCTTTGACAATCATATTGTCAAAGTAGTTAGGAAATCCTTCTATGTGGCCCATCTAATTACTAAAGGGTTCACATCTAGAAATAAAAAGGTTATAGTGCCCCTCTACTCGTCACTCATTAGACCCATCATAGAGTACAATGCCCCATTTGGGATGTACCTTACAAGACACTTCCAACAGCTGGAAAGATTACAAAAGTACCTTACCAAGAGGATTACTGGCCTTAAACATATGTTCTATACAGCCCGACTGAAAAAACTCTGGCTGTACTGACTGACATATTGCTTACTCAGAGGTGATCTCTGCCTGACTTACAAAGCCGTGTCCAACTCAGAATTGATGGACATGCTCCACCTTAAGAAATCCAAGTCACTGCGAGCCATGCACTCTAGTGAGCTAAACATCACCACAACAATAAATAGAACATGCTGGAGGGATAGATTCCTGTCACAGAGACTCCCCATGCTTTGGAACAAAATTCCAAACTACATTAGGCAGAACCCCTCACACTAAGACTCTTCAAGAGAAACCTTGGCGAGTGGATGGGTTACAGAAACTACACCCCTAGGATCACTTCATTGGCTCTGCTTGAAGGAGGATCAGTTAATTAATCAATGGGGTGGCGAAAGCTGACACACTCTGGCTAGGCTTATAAATGCCCTCGGGCAGATAACCTAGTACCTACCTATGAGCCTATGAACCTATGTATATATATATATATATACATATATATATATATATATATATATATATATATATATATATATGGATCACCTTTAAAACCTCGAAACCGCGTTTGCCCGACACACTAATGACCGAAACGAAAAGACCGACAACATAAAACGCCGACAACGCAAAACACTGAAAACCATTACACCAACACACTACACATAAACAACACAGTACACTACATAACATATGCACTATCCCTAACCCAAACCCTAACCCTAAGGTCCGACACTACCGCACACTTACCCTACCTGCACCCTAACCCTAACTCACTTACCCACCCCTAAACCCACAGTCCCTCGCTATCGCACACACACCCTACCTGCACCCAAACCCTAACTCACTTAACCTACCCCTAACCCACAGTCCCTCACCATCGCACACACACCCTACCTGCACCCTAACCCTAACTCACTTAACCCACCTAACCCACAGTCCCTCACCATCGCACACACCCTACCTGCACCCTAACCCTAACTCACTTAACCCACCCCTAACCCACAGTCCCTCACCATCGCACACACACCCTACCTGCACCCTAACCCTAACTCACTTAACCCACCCCTAACCCACAGTCCCTCACTATCGCACACTTACCTGTCCACTCCCTAACACTAAATCCCTCACTCGATCGCACACTTACCGAGTCCGTCGGGTTCTCACCTTTTCGGTCATCTGCGTTTTCGGTATTCTCGTCCCGTCGGATTCCGTTTCGGGCAAACGCGAGTTCGAGATTTTAAAGGTGACCCATATATATATATATATATATATATATATATATATGTGGATTCACTATACAATCTCGAAATACTGAAATGTTGAATTTCAGTATTTCGAGACTGAATAGTCAAAAAGCCACATACACGAAAACCCACAATCATGAATACTACAATCATGACCATTTATACACACACACAAACCAGGCCATAATCACACACACACATACACCTACCTAACTAAACGAACATAACAACATACACAAACACACTTAACCTACCTATAAGTAGGGGGGCAAGTCCCCCTGCACCCCCATATATATATTGCTCATTTACCTTCTTAAAAGTTTTAAACATAGTTGATGAAAAAGTGAAACAGAAAAGGACAGAATCAGTTTCATTATATACATAAATGCATGAGCTGAGAAGAGTAAGGAGGTGTTAACTCTCACTGTTTTATCTACTAGATGTCAGCATCTGGTTAGAAGTAATACTAAGAACTCCTTTCAGACTTATGGTGGTGTATTATTATACCAGAATAGTGTTTATTCAGTTCGTCAATATATGGCTACTCCTTTGCTGCCCCGTGTGGTACGCCTGCTTTACTTCCCTTACTTAGTTCTTAATCCACTCCTTATTTACACAAAATCAGTGAGTTAATTTGGATAAAACCTGATGTGAAAATGAGTAGTAAAAATTAAAAAAAAATGTTCGGGATATGACCTACACTCAAAAAGTTCCTGACACTGTGAAAGCACTTGTGTGTTTTGAAATGTGTTTTGAATATGTCGGTTTTGCATAGCTGTTCTTCTGCATGTAGTACCTGATGTGTTGCTTTCTTGTCATTCAAGTAGTATGTCATTTAAGGATAATGCTGCAACAGTTATTTGAAAGATACTATTAAATATGATTTTAAAAAGTGGTATGTGAGTTGGTATGTCCAGCACGTAAAACTCTACTGCCAATCATTAGCGGACCGGAGTTCCGCTGTGGCAACCCCTAACCAGGAAAAGCCGAAAGACACAAACAAACAAACATCTTTTGAAAATTATATATATGTAGTCAGTACTTTTGCAGATATTTTCATTTGAAAATTCTTTAATGCAAACAAAAAATGAAAGATAAAATATTACATATAGTTTTTATATTAAAATACCACATTGATGCAATGGTTGCTGTTCTGTAATAACATCTTTACGCTGTTTCTGAGATGTAGTCACATAAATATGTGTGTATTACCAAATAGGACAAGACAAAACTAGAGATGAGTAGTTTAAAAGACATGAGTGATTTCTATATTCAGTTATGTGAAGGCAAAGGCAACTACCAAGCTCATAACGTTTTTTAAAATGTCACAGAGCTCATGGTTCTTATGATTTACATAAGCAGCAGGACACAAGCAGATGCACATCAACTATATAAAGTATATTGAGGCTAGGTATGAGCATCTTATTGCTCTAATGAAAGAACTGCCTTCACTTAAAATATAGTCAGAAACATTTTGTTAATCGCAAAGATTGATTTGTTGAGACAATTACAGTAAAAGAAAAGTTAATTTTTTTGGAGTATTTTATTGTAGGATGGTATAGCAGTCAGTGTCTTTATTTTCACTAAAAACAATTATGAGAGGCTATACTTTGCCCTTTGTTTTTCTTCAAATTTGCACATACTTTTTTTCTCTGTTTTAGGTGTTTAGAAAAAAAAGTTTACATCTAATGACTGTTCCTAAACTGCTGTGTTAACAAAAAATGTATCACTGATATATTGTGTCTTCGACAAACTTAGCATTTAAAGAGGAAATATATATACCCATGATGCACAAATAAGTATATATCAGAGCATTTCCAGCTGCAGGTTACCTGTCATGTATTTTGTTTTTTATTCTCCATGAAGCTGACAATCAGCTGATCTTCTCCTCATTTACCAGACCTGCCTTAGCCTCCCCCTGGGCTCTGTGTTACCCTGCCAGGAGCCAGTGCACAGACTTATAGAGATGCTGTAGCATCATACAGCTTGCCACGGAGTAAGCATTAACACCTGTCTGCTCACAACTGGCCTGCCAGCCCTGCAATCTCTGCCCTCAGGAGGTGCATGATTGTACATATTTTGGATGAATTCTATTTCTTTGTACAGCTTAAGTTTAACACAATACTGTCATTTTTTTCAGAAAGTGGTTAAATTGGTATAGATGTCCAAATCCAAACGTTGCAATATTAAAAACTCTGTACGCAACCATTAATTTATTTCTAGAATAAGGGTACTTAGAGTTTCTGCTTCTTGTATTTACCACAGAAGGTATATACCCAATTTTTTTTAATTACCTCTAATGATTTTAATTGCTTCACTGAATACATCTGTTATATTCAATTTTGGCCTCTCAAATATTTCATATAGGTCTACAAATTTATCTTCTCCTTTTATAAATATATTTTTCAACAATAAACCCAGTTGTTACATAGCTTTACTTCCAAATTCATCAGGATGTTTTTAAACAATAAAGTCATTGTTAATAAATATTTTCACACCCTTATGAAAAGTTAGATTTTTTAATTTATTATTAGTTACACTTGTATAACTATTGACTTTACTCCTTCCAAAAATCATAATTTTACACTTTTCACTACCAAATCCTAGTCTATCTGATGCCCATGGTGAGATTACTTGCAAATAATTATTCAAAATGTCCATATATTTATAAGTGCACAAAATGCATCCGACTTTACAGTCATCTGCATATTTTTCTGTCCAGCTGTTATTGTTTTTAGGTTACTTCATAAAACACTAAAAAAAAGCCCAATACTATCCTTGAGGAACTTCCCTTTTGATAGGCAATGTGCTAGATAGATTACATTTATTAACTAGTATCTGCTGAGTTTTGACCTTCAACCCGATAATAATTTAGTTTAAAACATGTGGATTTGTCTTCCATTTTAGTAGCAGTTTGTGAGTAGCAAAATAAGGTAAAGAATCAAAAGCTTTTGCAAGGTTCAGGAAAACTACAGCAACTTCTTCTTCTTTCAGCTGCTCCCTTTAGGAGTCGCCACAGCAGATCAGTGGTCTGCAGAACAAATGGCAGTAGAGTTTCACAATGTCGAGTTGCCAGCCTGATGCTCAACCTTCCTCAGAAGGCACAAACATGCACACACTCATACCTAGGGCCAATTTAGAGTGTCCAATCATGAAAACTACAACAACTAAGAGACCTATATCCTTTTCCACAGTAAAACTGTCATAAAACTTAAGCAGATTTGCTAAGAAAGATTAGCCCTTAGCACTATTACATTTTACTATGCAAATTCCAAACAAAAAATAAAATATGACCTAAATCAGCACTATATGTCATATTTCCTTAACAGTACTATGTTTGGTGATGTCACTTCTTCGGCTCAGGGTCTTGAAATATGCAGATGACATTAAAATAGGTGGATTTCTAGCTAGTACCACTGACAATATTAAATATAACTCATATGCCCAGAACATACACAAATGGTAAATGGATAGTGGTTTATATATAAATACTGAAAAAGAGTGGCATTTCATACCTTGGTCTGAGACCTGTACATAAATTCAGTTTGAGTATAGGTATTATTAATTAGATCTTTGAGCAGAATGACTTGGATATCTAGATAATACACAACCTGGACTTTAAGCATAATGCTTCATCATCTTCTTTTGGCTGTTCCCATTAGGGGATTCACAGTGGATCAACTGTTTCCATTTCTTCCTGTCCTCTGCATCGTGCTCTGTCACACAAACCACCTGCATGTCCTCTCTCTCCACATCCATAAACCTTATCTTAGGCCTCCCTCTTTTCCTGTTACCTGGTAGCTTCATCCTTATCATCTTTTTCCCAATATACTCAGCATCCCTCCTCAGCACATGTCCAAACCAATGTAATCTTGCCTATCTGGCTTTGTCTCCAAACCTTCCAACCTGGGTGACCCTCTAATATACTTATTCCTAATCCTGTCTACCCTTGTCACACCCAGTGCAAATCGTAACATCTTTAACTCTGCCACATCCAGTTCAAACTCCTGCCTTTTTGTCAATGCCACTGTCTCCAACCCATATAACATAGCTGGTCTCACTACCCTCTTGTAGTCCTTCCCTTTCACTCTTACTGGTACTTCTCTGTCACAAATCCCTCCTGACACTCTTCTCCACCAACTCCACCCTGCCTGTACTCTCTTCTTCACCTCTCTTCCATACTCACCATTACTGTGAACTATTGATCCCAAGTATTTAAACTCATCCACCTTCGCCACCTCTACTCCTTACATCCTCACCATTCCCCTATCCTCCCTCTCATTCACACACATATATACTTAGTCCTGCTGACCTTCATTCTTCTTCTCTCTAGAGCATATCTCCATCATCCCAGGGTCTCCTCCACCTGTTCCCTACTCTCACTACAGGTCACAATGTCATCTGCAACCATCATAGTCCACAGGGACTCCTGTCTGATCTCATCTGTCAACCTGCCCATCACCATTGCAAATAAGAAAGGGCTCAGAGCTGATCCTTGATCTAATCCCACCTCTACCTTAAACGCATCCATCACTCCCACTGCAGACCTCACCACTGTCACACTACCCTCGTACATATCCTGTACCACTCTTACATACTTTTGTGACACTCCCAACTTCCTCATACAATACCACAACTCCTCTCTAGGCACCCTGTCATATGCTTTATCTAAGTCTACAAAAACACAATGCAACTCATTCTGACCTTCTCTGTACTTTTCCATCAACACTCTCAGTGCAAACATCACATCTGTAGTGCTCTTTCCCGGCATGAAACCATACTGCTGATCACTACAGTCAAATTAAAGACAACGCAATTTATGGAGCTATTATTAAAAATGCTGGTACTAGATCAGGGAAGATTCTAGTTAAATTATTTATGACATATGTTAAGACTAATTGTTGAATATAAGTCCTTATTTTGTTCATATTCCAAAAGAGATCTAACATTACAGGAAAATATTAAATGGAATTTCACCAAATGTATTACTGAATGCCAAAATATATATTATAAGGAATTTTTGAAGAAGCTTAAATATATTCCATGAGTTATCATTGATTACTGGAATGATTATGTCTGTCATATCACACACTGTGTGATGATGAATCTAGATTATTGTAAAACACTGAAATGTTACCAACTTATAAATTGTCAAAAGGAAAAGATTAACTGTTCTAAACACTTAAACCTTGTCTGTGATATAAATAGGACTTGCTGGAGAAATGGGTATGTATCCAAAACATTGCCCCGTCTCTGGAACAGGCTCCTCATCCATGTGAAGCAGAGTTCCTTCCTAATCCAATTCAAGTGTAACTTGGCCAATTGGATGGAAAACAAGAAATTCATCCCTAGTTTGGGACCTATGTCTCTAATGGGCACAGGCAGCCTATAAATGTTCCACTTCCCAGGCCCCTGCTTGTAAATGTTTAATCTCCCAAGCCCCTTCTTACACTTATCAAGCGTACAGAATTTGTCAGACATTTGGGATGCATGGCTAGGCTTTAAAAAGCCCTTGTGGTCATTAACCTAATAAACACCCATGAACCTGTGAAAATATACCGTTCAGATTCCAAAATGTAAAACTGCTACCAGGGCCAAATTTGGCACACAGTCCTTAGAACTTGGAATATGCTACCACTGGATATATGATGCTGTGCCACACTTGATGCTTTTAAGAAGTAACTGCGCTCTTTGTTTAGAATCAGTATAATTAGTATCATTTCTGATAGTGTGGAACCTGTGTATTACTAGTCTTCAACCTTAATGTAGTGCAACCAAACTATGAAACTATTTCAGCATAACAGGTCTACTATACATTCCTAAAAGTATTTGCTCAATATGGATGCTGGGCTGATAGGTCAGTAAATTTTAATGTCCATTGAATTACCTCCCTTAAATACATATGTAATATTAAACTCAAAAGAACAGGCCACAGGGAAATAATTTAATAGAGAACTGAATGCTTCCCTTGCTATAATACTTGTAACTTCTTCAGAACTAAATTAATATCACAATCCTGTATTAAACATAGAAACACAATCATAAATTTTGTAGGTCTAGTAATCCTAAAAATAAGTATTATTTTTAAACATTTAGCTTATACCTTGATAGCCAAGGCTAGGTATGATTCCAAAAGTGAGGGTCTTATTTATTACGGCTGCTGTTGTAACTGTGACAGTTTCTATATTGGCGAGACTACCAGGAGATTAGCATTTAGAATTAGGGAACTTGATGCTTGCCATAAAGAAAAAAGACACAAACAATGCATTAGCTAGACAAAACATATGATTTCCATAAATTTGTGTTTTTAGTAGTTGAAAAGGTTGATCGGTTGCTGTTTGTTGATCAATTTTATAATTTTTTAGAATACTTGGAATTAAAGTGTCAAGTTTTTTGCAAGATGATGTTACAAATGGGCTTAATGAAACCATTTCTGTTAAAAGCCTGCTTAAATATAAGATTTTATAAACTAATTATTTGTTGCATTTATTGTATTTTTTGTTAATTGACCTAGTTTTTCAGATCAGGTAGTAAAGTATTTATTTAGTAGGTAGTTGTTAGCTACTGAAATATTTATTAGACCATGATATTCTATTTGATGTTTTTTATGATGGCAGTTCCTTTAGGTTATTTAAACAGTATGTGTTTTTCGAAGAAGTTCTATCAAGTGAAAATGAAAACACTAAAAAAGTATTTTTTTCATATTGCGGTTTGTTTTGAGCCTTGTGATTACACCCCTATTGTACCCTAAGGGCATGGTTTTATTAAGTCTGTTTTTTTTCTCTTGGTTCCAGTGGAGTATTCAAAGCATAATCACATATCGACATTACGTGATGATTTAACAGCAGTAAAAAGCAAATTTTACAAAAATCAAGTAAAAAAATTATAGACATTTAATCAATATTATAAAATAAATATCACTTAATATAAACATCTATTAAAACTTTATAATTTTCTAAAACTACATCAGCATTCTCACTTTAAATTGGCATTTGATGTCAATGGCTTTGCTCAACCCTGGTTATTTCCTTTAATAATACCACTGGCTGCAATATCAGTGGAACAGATGTTGTCAGTAGAGTTCTCTGACCACTTGAAAAGTGTAATCTTGACTATTTAAGTCAGGGGAAATTTATTCCACTATGTTAAATATTTTGTTTTAAGCATCACAATCTGACATGTTCAAATAAAGCATTTTTTTAAACTCTTATTTTTATTCCTAATTAATGCTCATAAATACTGCATGAGAGTTTTCTAGTGGTTTTACCCATATAGAGGGTGGTATTGATAGTCTTAAGGTTCGCACTTGCATAGTAGCCATTTGCGAAGAGCCCTGCTATGCCGATATGCAAATACATTATTTTCAAGCTATGCTCAATTACAAAGAAAATGTAAATGCATTTAAAAAATGCCTACTTGTAGCAAAAGCATAAAGTAGCTGATTTTATTGCTTAAGTATATGTATAATACATCGAAACATTCATGTTCTTATATTTCTGTACATTTTTGAATATTATGAACACAGCTGTGTGCAAGCAGACTTGAAGTAGTTAAGGCAAACAGTGGATAGTGCATCTTTTATTATTATTCTATTATTAGTAGTATCAGTACTATTATTATAATGTTTGTTTCTTTAAAGAGAGGAAAGGGGAAGATAGGAATGATTGAAAAGGGGGAGACATAAGAAAGCGGGAAATACAATAGGAAAACCCCAAAAGGGGTATTATGTTTTTCGTGGAGATAGACATCCTCTTTTTCAAATATTTTAGGTTTCTTGGGGATACAGATGTAGGAGAGTTAAGGAGAGGTGTTAGAGATGAGTGGTATGGGCCAGAGTTAGGGTGTTCTTCATCTCATAGGGAAGTAATTTGGTAATGTAAGTAAAGCACATACTGACAAGTTTGTGTTGGGCTTATATGTCAACCTGAAAGAATAGGAGGTGATGTGGGCAGATTTATGTTTGTAAAGGAGGTAGGGTGATAAGTTATATAAGCTGGATGCAATTTTGTCGCATATGGTTGGCCGATAACACGTGTAGAATAAAAACAAGAAAATTGTTGTTCCTTCAATCCAGCACTAAAAAGTTTGGTGCTGGGTGTTTGTTCATTCTGTTTTTATTTTGTATCTGTACAATAGATAAGAGTAGGGGATTTTAGATTTGCTAAGACAGGCATTATATAACATGTGATATGTGACAGAAAAAGGAGTAGAGGGGTGCTTTACCATATAACCAACATATTTAGTGGAGGTAATGAAAATGATTAATAGTTATTTCTAGAAGGTGAAATGTAAGTGATAAATTGAGGAGGTTAGACATATAAAGTTGATTAATAATAAAAAGGGACAATTTCAAGTTACTTTTTGAAGTATAGGAAGTGATGTAAAAAATAAAAAGGATGACTAAAGAATTGGGCTGGATATACAGGCAAGAAGGGAAGGAGTCTTATGTAATATGTAGTTATAGGAAGGTCTTTTCTGGGTATAAATGCAGTTGTAGATGGGTGTGTGGGAATTTGGGGATAGGGTAGGGGAGCAGAATGAGCCTAGTTGGAGACAGAGCAAACAGAGTGGGATAGACTTGAGCCAGAAACAATCAGTTGCATCAACCACCTGGTAAGTAACTCTTAAAATGTAATTTTAGGGGAAAGTAACAGAATTAGAAGTTATGTACTCACCATAACGTTCCATCTGAGTAGGTGACTTCATTTGGATACAACCTGTGGGGTATCGGATCCGATCTCGGATCCGAGCCGGCATTTCAAAAGCTTAGGCTCCGAGCTCCTAGCTCCTCCCTCTTACCCATAACCCCTTGCCAAGCCCTGACTGACCTCAGATTGAGTTTGCCTAAATAATACTGACTACAGTACATGAACCAAGCATAAATACTCGCTCTATAAAGGTCAGGGGGATGGAGGGGGGGATGGTTGCATCCAAATGAAGTCACCTACTCAGATGGAACGTTATGGTGAGTACATAACTTCTAAATCTGAAGTAGGTAGACTTCATTTGTCTGCAACCTGTGGGACAGAGTCCCCAGCTACCTGAATCTTGGGTGGCTGTCATGGAAGGATGTTCCGGAGCACCGCTGAGCCAAAGGATGCTCTTCCCCTGGAAACAACATCCGCCTTATAATGAGAAATAAAGGTATGAGGCGAGGCCCAAGTAGCTGCCGCGCAGATATCATCCAATGACACACGGGACTTAAAGGCGGCTGACGTGGAGACTGCCCTAGTAGAATGAGCCGTAACCCTCTGAGGAGCAGGTCTACCTGAAGTGTCATAAGCCTGCAGAATACAATTAGCAATCCACCTAGATAGTGTGACTTTAGACACTGCTTTACCCAAAGCAAATTTAGCAAAGGAGACGAACAGCTGATCTGATTGCCTGTGACCAGCTGTTCTGTGAATATAAAATCGTAATTGTCTATGAACATCCAAGGAATGCAATTTGTATTCCCCTTTGTTTGAGTACTTGGGAAAAAACACAGGTAAATTGATTGATTGGTTGATATTAGATTCTGAAGAGACCTTCGGAAGAAAAGATGGATTGGTCCTGAGGCACACCCTATCTGGAAAGAAAGAAAGGTAAGGCGGCTTGACGCATAGAGCCTAAAGTTCAGACACTCTTCTGGTTGAAGTGATAGCTACTAAGAAGGCAGTCTTCCAGGAAAGGTACTTTAGGTCTGTAGAAGCTGCAGGCTCAAAGGGAGGAGCAGTAAGAGCTTGCAGAACTAAAGATAGGTCCCAAGGCGGTACAATCTCCTTGACTGGAGGCCTCAACAAAAAAATCCCTTTGAGAAAAGTTTTGCACAATTTCGCCGTCATGAGGGGAGCTGTCTCATGACCAATGTGATAATGCGAGATGGCTGCCAGTTGTACCTTAATCGTGGAAGAACTTGCCCCTTGATGAAAGAGGTCTGTTAAAAAATCCAGCACTGCTGACATAGGTGCTGAGAAAGGGTCCAAAGTTCTCTGAACCGCCCAGATAGAGAATCTCTTCCATTTACTCCGATAAACCTGCCTGGTGGAAGGTTTATGAGCTGCCACTAAGATGGCTTTGACCGGTGACGAGATACCGGGAGTCCTAATCAAGGATGGAACTGGAGCAGCCAAGCTGTCAATTTCAGGGTGCGTAGATTGGGAACCGAAATTCCCAGAGGGTGGGAGATGAGATCCGGAATCGGATCCAGAATCCAGGGTGGATTGATTTTGTGAGACCATACAAAGGGGAACCAGGGTTGACGAGGCCAGAACGGGGCAATGAGAATCATTCTGCTCCCCAAACTGTTGGCTTTCTGCAGAAGCCTCTGCATCAGAGGTAGTGGAGGGTAGGCATAAAGGAGACCGGGAGGCCAAACATGCACCAGCGCATCTCTCGGGAATTCCCCTGGTGGGGGAAGCAGAGCGAAGAAATTGTCGCATTTGGCGTTTGAGGGAGAGGCAAAAAGATCGCAACAGGGTTGCCCCCAAACGGCAAAAATCTTCCTCGCTACCTGAGGATTGAGAGACCACTCGTGAGGTGAAAGAATGGTGCGACTGAGTTTGTCCGCAAGGATGTTGGATTTTCCCGGAATGTGCGTTGCTACCAGAAAGCATTTGGTGGAGATTGCCCATTCCCAGACTCTCATGGCCTCTCGACAAAGGGGATAGGACCTGGTTCCTCCCTGTTTGTTGATGTACCAGACTACCGACATGTTGTCTGTCTGAATCGCAATAGTCCCTGAAGGAAGAATGTGGTGAAGTGCTTGCAACGCTAGGAGCACCGCCCTCATTTCCAGGACATTTATATGCAACGACGTCTCTGTGGGGTTCCACGTGCCTTGGACAATCTTTCCCGCAGAATGCCCCCCCACCTGAGGCAAGAAGCGTCCGTGGTCACTGTGGCTCGGGGAAATGCAGCACAAAAAGGTCTCCCTGTCACGGGCTCCGGAGAAAGAAGCCACCAAAGAAGGGAATCCTTGCACGCTTTGCTGACCGCTATCGGAGTGTTGAGAGAGGAACAGAGAGGGGACCACTGAACTTGAAGGGTCCATTGAAGAACCCGCATGCGTAAGCGTGCATGAATAAGCGGGATAGCTGCCGCCATCGAACCTAGGGCCCTCAGGACCGAAGCTGCAGTCGGAAATGGTTGCAGGACCGCTGCTACATGACACTTCAGGTTGGCTATTCTGTCTGGAGTGAGGAAGGCTCGCATTGACCTGGTGTTTAGCCTTCCTCCTATGAAATCTATAACTTGTGTGGGGTGCAGTAAAGATTTCTCCCAGTTGACAGTGATGCCCAGCCTTGGGGCTAGTCGAAGAAAGTAGTCCCTGGCTGAGCACAGAAGATGCCTTGATGATGCCGTCAGGAGCCAGTCGTCCAGGTACGGAAAGACCTGTAATCCCTGGAGCCTCAGGTGGGCCACTACCACCGCTAAAACCTTGGTGAACACCCTGGGGGCTGAGGTGAGACCAAAGGGGAGGACCCTGAACTGGTAATGACTGGCTCCCAGCCGGAAGCGAAGGAACCTCCTGGACCGTCTGTCCATGCGAATGTGGTAGTACGCATCCTTGAGGTCGATGGAGCACATCCAGTCATTTTCCCTCAAGAGGGGGAGTATAGATTGAAGGGTGACCATCCGGAACTTTTGCTTGGTTACTGACAGGTTCAGCAGGGAAAGATCTAAGATTGGTCTTAAGTCCCCCGTTTTCTTTGGCACCAAAAAGAACCTGGAGTAAAACCCTGATCCGGTTTGATCTGGGGGGATGCACTGGATAGCTCTTTTTTCTAGCAGCTGTTCGATTTCGATAGCTGCTGCCTCCCTTTGGTCGGGTGGAACATCTGGGAGGCTGCGAGATCTGGGAACTTTGTACAGGGGAATTGTATAACCTCTGGATATCACGCGAAGCACCCAACAGTCTGATGTGATGGACTCCCAAGTAGTTAGGTGCCTTGAGAAACGCCCCCCGACTGCCTCCAGAGATGGACAGCCGGGCAACCCTTCAGGGCTGCTGCGTGGGTCTCTCAGAGAAAGGTTCTCTGGACCCAAAGTTTCTAGGAGCCCCCCTGCCTCTAGGACGGCGACCTCCCTGTCCTCCTCTGCCACAGGAGGACTGGTTATCCGGAGCAGGTTGGGACTGCTGTGATTTCCGGAACCACATCTTCTTCTGTCCCTTTTGGTTCTTTGAGAAGGACCTCTGGGGAGCTGAGAAGCAGACTCCGACGGCAGACAGCGTCTTCCCGTCCTTTTCGCTCCAGACCAGTGTTTCGCGAACAGTCTTGCCAAACAAGGCAGAACCATCAAAGGGGGCATTCGCGAAAGTCGCCTTGAAGGGCTCTCTTGAAATCACAGTGGCGGAGCCAGGCCTGCCGCCTCATGACTAGGCCTGCTCCGCTGGCTCTAGCGGCTCCCTCGGTAGTGTGAGAAAGTAGCCGCATAGATGTGTTAGAAACCGATCTAAGAGTGGCCATTCGGGTGGAGTATACCTGCTTATCCTCACCCGACATGGACTCTGGGGGAGATGCAGCATATTCTTTAATCAGATCTCGCTGCATCCTGATGACGTGTGCCATGTAGTTCAGCGCTCTCAAAGAGAAGGTTGCTGAACTGAAAACTCGCTTCCCAATGCGATCCATCGAGCGGGACTCCTTGCCCGGAGGATGCATAGAGGGACTCTCCTGGGCCAATTCCCTCTTAGTGGCTGCAGCCATCATCATGGCATCTACTGGGGGGCCCTTGCTCCAATGAGTGCGGTCCGGAGGAAAGGATACGGTCAGGACGCTTTGGTACAGGCTCAACGGTGTCCGGATCCTTCCACGCTCTGATGGATATAAGGTCCACCAGAGGGTCGGCAGGAGGGGACACCCAAGAGTTAGATGGGCCCACCTCGAATGCCTCCAAGAACACAGACTCGTCTGAGGAAGCCTTGGGGGCAGACCACCCCCCCCTGATCCTTAACATTTCCATAATGTCTCCAAATGAGACGTCTTCAGGGGGTGATCTTGGGAGCCTTCCCTTCATCCAAGTCTGTGTCTTGTAACGGACTCGGGGAGTCCATGTGCCTCCTTTTGCACTTACGCTTCCGAGGTACTTCATCGGGGGGGCTGTCCGAGGAGTACTCTTCCGCAGCTGGATGTTCCAAGGGAACTACTTGGGACATCGAGGCGGGCTGTCCCTGGGACCGGCTGGTGGGAGCCTGGCCCAACTGCAAGGGAGTGCGGGATGGAGCCGTGGCAGGGACCGGGGGTCCGGACGTCCTCAACAGTGCCCTTTCCACAACGTCGAAGGCCGAGGGGGAGCCAGCTTCTCTAAACCCTGAGAGCTGACCCCCACTCGGATCTGACGCACGGATCGGAGCCGGAGCCAAAACCGTCAGATCCGAGAGACCGGTGTGCTCCGACCTGGACGGAGCCGAAGACACACCAGCTCCCTCGGATCCGAGGCTCGGTCCTCGGCTCCGAGAGGTCGGGTCCGAAGTACCCGAAGCACTCAAGGGATGGGACGGATCCGAGGTGCGCCGACCTATCGGATCCGACCCACCCCCGGATCCAACTCTGCCTGGCGCCGACAGCTCCGAACCCAAGGTATGGGTCGGAGAAGGAGCCAAAGGCGAAGGGGTCAAGCCCCTCCCGGATGGGGGGGGGCTAGGAGCACTCCCATTTGCATTTGGGCCTGGATGAATTTCCTCATCATCCGGTCCATATCTGCTTCACTCATGGAGAATGTGGATCTGGTGGAGGCCACCGAAGCGGACCTAGAGAGCCACCTTGGGGACCTCGCTGAAGGGCTAGCCTCCTCCTCCTCGGGCCCAGGAGAGAACCGAGGGGAGTGGAGCCGAGGAGGAGGAAAGCTAGAAGGCACAGGGGAGGCCCGCAGATGGAGGAGCCGAACTGGAGGTTTCAGCTCTCCGTTTGTGGTGCCTCTCCTGTGCCTCTCCTTCTCTCTCTCCCTAGAAGACTCTCTCTCCTCCGGCATCTTAGAGGGAGGTTGAGTCCCAGCCGGTGGAGGAGAGCCCACAGCAACTGCTTGCTGAGTAGAAGGGGCAGAAGCCGAAGCGGTATCTGGAGGGAGAAGTCCCGCCAGCACCGGCTTCGACCTCCGCTCCCTCAAAGCTCGGGGTTGAACCCTGCACAAATGGTACAACCAGATGACAGGTGCTCAACCCCAAGCATGACTTGAGTGTGGCCATCCGCTGGGGACAGCTTATGGCCACACTCGGTACATTTAGAGAATACAGCCTTATGGGCTTCAGACATGATAAGCCCTAACAGGCCTCAAACAAACACACACACACAAACTACGCAAAACCCGAGAAAAGTTTAAAAGAAAGAGAGGAAAGCCTAACACAATCACTTCTAACTAATTAAATTAAAAAAAATTAAGGTTTTTGAAAATTTTTCTGTCAGAAAAACTTATCTGTCACTAGGAGCTCTGGAATCCGTCGCAACTTGAAAGCGGCAAACGAAATCTGAGGTCAGTCAGGGCTTGGCAAGGGGTTATGGGTAAGAGGGAGGAGCTAGGAGCTCGGAGCCTAAGCTTTTGAAATGCCGGCTCGGATCCGAGATCGGATCCGATACCCCACAGGTTGCAGACAAATGAAGTCTACCTACTTCAGATCAGCAACTATAAATGTCTCGAGTACATTTTTGTCAGAATTCACTATGTGAAGGAAATCAGTTGGATTAATAACTGGTAGGAGATATGTTTTTTTTTTTTAGATTATCAACTTGGATTGTCAGTACAGGTCAGTCTTCATTGAAAGGAATGGTAGCAGTAGACTTAAACTCTTACTTTTTCAAAGGAGGACAAGCTACTTATAGGTAAGAAAGTCATACATATGAAGATATAATAGTTTTACCAATCCTGAAGTACATTAACACATGAAGTGTCATTTCCTGTAGCAGTACGACTAGCTGCAAACTCAGAGGTATAGATGGATTTATCAGCTTACTTAGTGGCACCCAAAGTTGTCAGTCTATATAGTGGTGGCACTGAAAAATGTATTTTTTTGCAGGCTGCAAATCCTCCTAGAAAAGATAATTTAATGCAAAATGACACAGTATGACAGGGAAACTGATGATTTTTGATACTGTGTAGAAAGGACAGTCTTGCATGTATAGTGGCACCCAAAGCTATCAGTGTATATAATGTCAGTACTCAATAATATTTTATGCAGGCTGCAAATCCTCCTTTTGTTTCTAACAATTTATAACTGTAGTACAGCTAATTACTAAGCTAATAATGAAATCATGTGGCAATGTAAGTATGTTCTTTTTTGCTTGTATATAAATACACACACACACACACACACACACACACACACACACACACACACACACACACACACACATATAAATGAAAATGTTTCTAAGTATACTCATGCAGATTTACATATATATATATATATATATATATATATATATATATATATATAGTTATATAGTGCATATATTTATTTTCTCATACACATATATTTGCATTTCCTCACAAAAGTATGTCAGTGCATTAACATGGCATGCTTGAATACAGATATGTTTCTGTTTACAGTTATGTTTATGTTTGGATTAGATTTAGATACATCTTGGAACTAACACATACATACCTTGTATTTACCTGCAATTATGCAATGTTTTTATACTATATGTGTTTTAAAACTATTTCTGATGCAATGTTTTTATACTATATGTGTTTTAAAACTATTTCTGGTAATAGTGAAAAAAGTAAAAATACCTACTATAGATATCTGGCCTTCTTGACATGACTTGGTCTACCCATTTAGCCAGCTGCTCAGGCCTATGCCTGTTGAGGCACTGGTGACCACAGTGGATGATCCCTGTCAGGGACAAGGGGTGCTCCACCAACTCCTGCCAGATGCCAGTTTTTTCAGTCTGACCAATGTACGCATGAAATGATTTTCTGCAAGTACGAATCCCTAAGAAGTCAGGGCATAACTGTGATCTCTTTCTCAGACTTCCTCAGAGCTCACTCTTATACCTTCACAGGTGCTGCCTTCTTTTCTATACAACTAAGACGTCCTGTGTGTGTGACATTATTCAGTTGTTACAATACATGTTGCTTTACTGGGGGATTTCTGAGTGCTACTTCTAAGTGAAAAATATCATTATGAATACAGTAAAGTGGTAGGGGAAGGATGCAAGTCTTTCAGGAATGGCATATGACAGTGTAATATCAAGTGCTTGCACCTTGTGTCGATAAGGTAGACATTTTAAACATTATGCCAACCTCCCACCTAAGTACTATTATGAATTTGCTGATGATGTACAAGTTACTATGGCATATCATTAACCTGCTGGATTAAGACTTGCACTGCATGTATATAAATATGGATGTTATATCGCTATACATGTTTTTGTACTCATATCATTGATTCAGTTGTGATGAAAGCAAGCATCCTTTCACTGCTGTTTTTTTTGGCTGATGTGTGGATCAACAATTTCAGTATATGACCTTGGCATGTTGCTTTAGTTAATAAATGATGCAGCAGCAAAGATCCAGACAGAGAAAGGACATTATTTTCATCAGGAGAATCACATTCTTGTGGCAGCTCTTAGGACATATGGCAAATGACATCTTTGGAAAGGGGACCCAAACAATCTGAGAGAGCAAAGGCCTGAAACCAAGAAGTTATGGATGTAAATGCTGCTGTTGGAAGTAACTGCACATTAACACAGTGAGAGAAGAGGGCCAATGATATGGTAGGATTTGCCAGAGCAAAGGCAAGACAGAATGCAATTGTCCATTGTAGTACTGGGGAAACAGTCCTACACTTCTCCCTTTAACATCTGATGAGGAATACCTACTTTATATTTTTCAGGATGATTGTGACACAGACAATGATGACACTGGCATAATCAGAACTGGCGTGGATACTGGCTATTTCCCATGTCTGCAGCATCAATAGACATTTGCTAAGAAAGGTAGGTTTAACACTAGCAACATATTTATATAGAATGTTGAATGCTGAAATGAAATAATTACATGTGACACATGACAATTACTACTAATTATATCCTATGTAAGGTCAATCCTCCATTTCTACACATAGTAACAATGAATCAATGTGCATATTGAATGTTTTCCACACTTCCTTATGCAGTGCAAATTAGTAAATAATATTTGACTATTAATTTACTAAATTAATTATTTACAGGATCAATAGCAGAAGCAAACAATTCCTCTATAACCATAAATTTAGAGGATTTCAGCAGCAAAATGGCTAATGATGATGATATAAATATATTTATGAGATAACCTGAGGAAAGTGACACACATCTGCCAAGTTTCACGGCAGGATCTCACACCCCACGACATGTTATTAACTCTGCAGGAAGTGACACTGGATGACAAGGTCAAGTAAATGGTGACATTATACTACAGGTTCAACAGGGAGAAAACCCAGACATCTCTAAACCAGTGTCTCCAAACCCACAGGAACACCTGGATGATGGCAGAAAATTATAGATAACAGTGTCCACAGTGATACCTTAGAAGGGGGTGCCAGGTGAAGGCATATGCCACAGCTACCCTGGGAAACATAAATCATTGGCTGCTAAGCAGTAATATGCTATGACACTCTTAAGGCTCAGTACACTGCCACAGAGAGTCAGCCAGAAATGGTCAGAGTCCTACAAGGTGCATGTGAGGCGTTTCTGCACTACATGGAAATGCTAGAGTGTAGGAATAATGCTATGATCACACTGATGTGTAATAACATGGCACATCATCCATGGCCGCCTACATTTGGACACTAGTAATGACTTACCAAACTCAAATTTCAGTCAGTTTTGGAAGGGTTAATGAACAAGGTTATTGTTCAGGCATGTGAGGATATTACATGGTACTACAACTTTTTCTCAAGAAAGTACTGGAAATAGTAGGGAGGATCAAATAGTACAGATTTCATGCAGGCTACGTCCCAATCCCGCAACACTATTAGATCAGTGTCTATAAGATCACCTGCATCAAGCAGGTCATTAAATCATAGCAAACCACCATAAAGCTCACATGACAGCCCCTCTTCAACATGCACCATCACGTACCCTATTTTTAGGAGAGGTCATATTTGACCTTGACCTACTGTGATTCAGGCTACATATTTCAGGTACTTACAATATGACTTTTAACACAGATATGTCATTATTTAACTTGAAATGCAACTAGTTATTTAAAAAACTAAAAAATAAATAAATAAATAAATAAATAAATAAAACAGGCAAGATATGTGATTGTAGGTAACCCAGTATTACAACACTTTGGGCATAAGTACATTTCATTTCAGTAACAGTGTTTGCTATTAAAGGAAATGTCTGGAAAGAAAGCTATATATCATAACATTCAGATTGCACTAATTTACACCACTAGGGGTCTAGCCATTATCAATTTTACAGCTAACAATTGCTGGGAACATAAACCAAGTCCTACACAATATCTAGAAAAGCACTCAATGCAAAATAAAAAATATTACAACATTAGCCTGCCATGTAAGTAAACACTGTCACCACTTTACCATCAGTACTGCAAAAATGACATCTCTGGGCATACCTTATTTATAACAACATGAAGTAATCTGATGTGAAATGCCTTAACAGAGCAATTATACATTTCAAATATGTAATACTTAAAATTGAGCAAACCTTGGATAATGTAAAAAAGAAATCATGCCATACATTTTAATTTCAAGTGCAAGGTCTGAACTTATGGTAAATACTGAAATATGTACCACTTCGGGATATTTAGTACATGCATACTTAAGTACACCACCTAAGCAGAATTTCTTGAGCAAAATATATAAAATTGAATTATCTCTTATATGGTGTTTTATGACATCACTGTAAGGAGTCGATAACCACTCAGGCATAACTTTTATAAATAATAATAGTATCTGTTCTGAAATATATATATATATATATATATATATATATATATATATATATATATATATATATACATATATATATATATATATATACATATATTTAAAGATAAGAGAGACTGTTTGGTGAACACTGATAGTAGGCCACGCACCATATTACACAGCCCACATACCTGCATTCATTAATTATACTCTACATGTTTTTCACAAGAAATTAACACTAACCTGAATGTCATGTTTCATCCTCCTGGACTAGATCCCATCTCTTTACCTGCACAATCACATGTCATGCACTAGCTTGCAACTTGGGGTCCTTTACTATTGCTGCCAGCTGGCATCATTACTCACAGTGGGAGTGGAAATTGGTTTAATGCATTGTTAGTTGGGCTGTATTCCTGAAGGCAATCCTGCATTTACGCCATAAAGAAAACTATTATTTCTTTTTTAAAATAGAACTCTTTTTTTTAACGGTCTGAGGTAAACACTTGTCAGTTTTCAGGGTCTCTGCCCTTTTCAGTGTAATGAGCAGTTTATTATCTTAAGGGGTGTGTTTTAGATTAGATTATTACTTATTCAGTATTTAGACGTGATGTTACTAATGGATTCACTGAATAATTATGCCTTTCAGGATCTAATCGAGCATGGCTATCTAAAAGGGTATAAATGCTGTAAAATCTATTATAAATTAAAAGAACAGGAAGCTAGAAATCCATGAATATTGTCTTCAAATTGAATCCCTAAGAGACATAATACATCTGAAACTACAGCATAGTAGTGATGGCTTTTGACTGTCAATATAAGAAGGCACTAGAGACTATAAAGGAATATGCCAAAGAGTAGCTAGATATTGACCTAGAAGGCACTCAGACTGGCACTTAAAGCATTGCCAGTTGTGAATGCAATAAACATGAGAAAAAAGAAGTGATGAAAGAGAATAGTACAGGGAACATCTTTAACTCTAGGTACAGTTTAAGAAACAGAAAAAAATAAATACTTTTTATCTTCACCCTTACTTGTCAAACGATTTAAAGATGTAAAGTCAAACATGATGGTTAAGAAGAAGAGAAAAAGAAGAATACAGTATGGAGGAAAAAGAGAACATTAAAATGTGACTTGGATAAAGGTACAAGTGAAAATTCCCTTCAAATTACACCTGAAAAGTTTGGCAGAGCAGGATAATGAACATGAAGTTCATACTGAGACTATCAGAGAGACCTTAGCAGACAAAGTTCCCTTCCACAAAAAAAATAATAAACAATAAAATACACATTTATCCAGAAGTTTAATTACAAATAAAAATAACAGAAAATGAAGATAATGACAACTGTGAAATATATGACAGTGTTGTGCATGTAAATGAAGGTACATAGAGGAAATTGCCAGTTAAAACACTGAAATTAGTTTTATGAGCAGGGTTGAGGAGGAAACAAAGAAAGCTGAAAGTATAGAGCAAAGAGAAAAAGTTGAAATCATGCAAATGAATTCAGTAGGTAAAAAGGGGACTAAAATAAAGTAGCTACACATCCCACTATAGGATACATTTAATTTTAAAAGGAAAGGATATAACAATGTACTTAATAATCTTAAAAATGATAGCATAATTAAGTCACTGATAGTGAAAGACATAAAAAGTGGGCAATAAGACTAATTTACTAATTGGAAATTTACATCTAAAACAGTTCAGAGCACTGACAGCATTGAATATGAATAGTGTCATAATCAGTGCTCTAAGTGGTCTAAAGCTCCATTATTTGGCACAAATATGTCATAAACTTAGATAGCAGGTACTAATAACTTAAAGTGGATTCCACTGGAGCATATGAAGAGAGACATTAATATACTCTGCTTAAAAATCAAAGTCAAGGCTTGTTAACACATAGCTCAGGCAGCAGGGCTATTTGATGATTTTTGACTTTATATCCATGTGGGAGGAACTGATAATGCATTTTGACGTATTTGGATATGACAAGATTCACTTTAATCTGAGAGGACATAAATCATTACAGAAGTTATTAGAAAAACATTTGAAATGCACACCAGTTATAGAGGAAGGCATGGAGGCAGGGGGGCAGGGTTTGATAACATAAATAACATGAATGGCTACTTTGCAAATTCTAGGAGTATATGCAAAAAATGATGAATTGAAGTACATTGTGACAGTCTCTACTCTGGCCAGTAAGCAAGGAGACCCAATCGTCACCACTGCCAACAGTGAGGGATGGCCACTAGGAACAAAAATGGATACACACAGTATTTTCAGATATAGCTCTCTGCACCAAGTACAATTTCCCTTAAGAGCAAACAGGGAGCACACTCCAGACCTGCAGCTGGATTCTCTCACTATCCAGATTTCAAACAAGGCTCCACTCTGACCACTTGGAGCTCTGTGTCCCTGTTCCATGTAGTTCACACACACACACACACACACACACACACACACACACACACACACACACACACACACACACACACACACACCTGATAAAGGCTGGCAGACTTACCAGCTCTGCCCTCTCTGCCCAGACTATAAGGTAATTACCCCACCACCAGTTAGCTACTCTAAGACTCTTACAAGGATACCCAATTATACTGAGTAAAATTACTACTAGTACAAATGGTAGAGTTTGACCAATGCAGCAAGGCTTTCAGGAGTGGCCACATTGTCACTAAAATAAGCATAAGTACTCTTAAGATATTAAAAGTATTCAGAACCAAATTTCCAAAGAAACATGAAACTCCAAAATCAATGGAAACAAAAATTACAAACCTGTGGAGCAACAAACATCAGGTCCACAATACAAAATAGCAGAAAAGCAATAAAACCTTTCATTTACAAGGTTGATTAAGCCCTTTCATCTGTTTAAGCCAGACTTCTTCAGAATCAGTACATAACAGTTGATATCCTGTTTAAATATCCTACCCTTTAATCACATGACCAAAAACAACAATATTTTAAAGCACACATAATTACAACATAAAGTAATAATTACTATAAAAAATTAGTTAAAAACAGTGAACAATATAAAATTAAATGAATATCAGTAATCTTAAATATTGTCTGCCCTTAACCTAAGCACATTGTTGATAGATATATTTTCATTTAGACCAGGGGGGACCATAACATTTAATCTGAGTTGTCATTGAAACTCTCTCTCCTCAATCAATTCTTCCCATGGACCCCCCTGGAATCTTTAACAATATTTTCAACAACAAAAAAAGTGTGATCAGGATGTGTCATCAGGTGTTTAGCTAAAGAATGTTTTGTATTTGACTTCCTTAATCTAACACATGCTCGTAAACTCTTTCTTTTAACTTTCTTTGGGTTTTACCCACATAACAACATGTAGATTTTTGACAAATAGCTATGTAGATCATGTCCTGGGTATTACAATTACTATAACACTTGGCTCTAATTGCAATTCCATTGACTTCCAGTTGGTCTCCCACCAATACAAACCTGCACTAATTACAAAAGCCACATTTATATGTACCTAGACTTTTGTTACTGCTAATAGACCCCAGGTTGTCAAAGTTATATTCCAGGTAGTTCTTAATGGATCTACCTCTCCTATACACCATAAACAGTTTAATCCTGACTTTGTCCACAATACAATTAAAACAAGAAAAAAATGGACCAGTTTTTCATCAACACATTTCTAATAGAGGCTGCTTCAACACAAAATTCAGTCACAAAAGCAAGATGATGTTTAATGTTCTGACCAGTATAGTAACTAAACATCTGTGATACTGTGTTTAAAGAAGATTTTAACAGGGGAAGAATAATTCCCTTCTTTCCTGCAGCCTCAGACATAACAGTACAAACCATTCCATCGGGGTACCCCCTTGCTTGAAAACTTTTACTCAGAGTTCTACTTTCCATGTCAAACTTATCATCAGAAACCATTCTGGCTAAATGTATAAACTGGCCCACGACTATACCACATTTCTTATGCGGGGGATGGCTACTGTCAAAATGCAAAAAGCTACTACTGTATGCCGGTCTTCTGTAAGTGGTGTTCACTAGACATCGCTCATCATAATTTTTATAAAGTTTATCATCAAGATAACTAATACAGTGGTGGTTATACAATTATGTGAATCTTAAAAAAGATGTGGTGTTGTTCAAGTAATCAATAAAAACCCTAATCTTATTCTCTGCTTTATGCCGCACAATAAAGATATGGTCCCGAAAACAGAGATATAACTTCCAGGGTTTTGTGGGAATGTGTTAAACAAATTTTTTTTTTTCCATTGAAGAAGGATGATATTCGAAAAAATGGGGGCACAAGAAGCTCCCAAAGCCACTCCCTTCACCTGGTAAAAATACTGTTCTTCCAAAAACACAAGGTTGTTTCTCAACACAATTTTCATACACGCTACTAAAATATTGATGTCACTGGTGTCCAAGTTGGTGGACTCCCAAAGAAATTCACTAAACCAAGCCAACCCTATGGAATGGAGAATCACATTAAATGGTTCTACTATGTCCACTGTAAGAAAAATGTAATCCTTGGAAAAACTAAGGCTTTTGATTTTTAATAAAAAATCCCAGGAATTTCTACAAAGATGGTCAAAGGAGTCCAGACCTTTTTTTTTTCAATTTCCAGTCAATGTATTTACCAAAAGGGTGGATCTTAGACTTCCTAGCAATGACTATGTGCCTCATTGGTGGATCAGTGGTGCTTTTGTGTACCTTAGGTATTCCAAAAATACAGGGCACAGCAGGATGTTTAACCTGCAAATATTCAAATGTTTGAAGATCAATTTCCTGTTGGTCTAGAGTGTCCTGTAACAAACAGCTATTTTTATAAGCTAAATGGATAAAACCATGAGATGTCTCTTCATACAAATTACTGTTGGATAAATCACTGTGCATCCAATTTAAGTAATCATTCTTATTCATGACCATCACTCCCCCCCATCTGGTTTCACAGCAGAGGCCCCAAGACTAATCCCTGGAGTACACCACTTGTTACAAGTCTACTGCTTGAGGTGGCTTCCCCTACTTTGACTAGGTGGGTTCTATCAGTGAGCTAGTTTGCTACCCATCTGGTAACATATGGATTGATGCCTAGTTGAAGAGAGTTTATCTATTATACCTGAGTGGGAAATAGTATCAAAGGCTTTGGCCAGGTCAAGGTAGGCAGTGTGCACCATCTTCCACTCATCCATGGCTTTGTTGACTATCTGAAAGAAGTCAACCAAGTTTAACAGGCATGACCTCCTCTTGATGAAACCAAACTGTATGTGATTGAGTGTTTGGAGGTTGCTAATGTCCTTGTTAATGAGATCCATTATAATCTACTCCATGGCCTTGCAGATCAGGTTAGCTAGGCTGATGGGTCTATAATTTCTTGGATCAGTGGATGCTCCACCTTTGTGCAAAGGGATGACAGTGGCTGTCCTCCACTTGACTGGGATGAAGCCAGTACTATGGCTTTGGTTGAATAGGGTGACTAATGGTGCTGCAAGTTCTTGCCTAAGTTCATGGAGAATGCAGCCTGGGATGTTATTGGGTTCCATGGAGGCTGTATTTTTTGCCTTTGAGAGGGCAGTGATAACTTGCTCCCTAAAGTTAAGAGGAAGAGGGCAGGTAATGGGGATGTCATGATTTACTGATGTGAGGACAGAGGGGTGAAGTTTCACTGAACCTGTCTGTCAGTGGGTTGGCTATATCTATAGAATTTGTGCATATGGTGTCCTTGAGCCCCAGTTCTGAGCAGATCTGGGTGCTTCCTTTGAGATTGTGGACATATGTGAAGAAGGCCTTATGATTGTCTTTAGTAGATGTGGCCAGTTTGGACTCAAAGTTTACTTTGGATGATTTCACTAGTGTCTTATTTGCTTGTTCAGGCTAAGGAAAGATTGCTTCCAATTAGGTACCTGCTCTTTCTTGGACCTGGTCAGCAATTTTTTTCTTTTTATTATAGAGTTTATTTGTTGCAGATGTCCTCCAGACAGGTTTACTCTTCCTTGAGGAGGATTATTTCATCCTGTCGGGTATTCTTGATCCCATGCAGCTATATAAATGCTCATATAGTACTTTGGTGTGGGTTTGGACATATGTGCCAGTTACTATGGAGGGGGAGGGGGCTGTGAAGTGGTTTATACCTTCTCTTAGGAGGTTGTAATCAGCTTTGGAGAAGTTTTTTTGTGTGACCCTAGCTGGGGGGCATCTGGGGAGATGGTGACTTTGAAAGTAACTGTGTTATGATCGAATCTTACGAGGGATGATGCCTTGGTAGGGGTGCTGCAGTGATTACTCATGTTGGTTAATGCAAAGTCCAAGACAGTTTCACCTCTTGTGGGGGTGTCGACCAACTGGTCCAAGGCATTTACATTGACAAAAATCAAGGAATCTCTAGACATTTGTGTTTTGGAATAAGTATTTCTTCCAATCTATGGTTGGATAGTTAAATTCACCTAGGATTAGGGTAAAGGGTTGAATCTTGATAGATTCGAAGAGGTCCAGGTAGGTGGAGTGGGCATCTTGAGTCAAAGCTGGAGGCCTATAGCTAGATATGATTTGACTAGGGGTCTTGTCAATTGTTAACTGCACCAGGAGTGTTTCTTGTGCGTCATACTATTTGACCAGCCTGGAGGTGTGTATGTCTTTTATATATATATATATATATATATATATATTTTGCACACCCACCTCCTTTTGCTTTGCTGCCCATCATTTGGGGCCTGAATGTATGATAGGATGAGTAACCTGGTATGGCTGGGGTGCTCTCCGCAGCTTTGAGCCAGGTTTCTGTAACTGCACAAATGTTATCATCTTCCAGGGTTAAGATCGGTTGCAATGAGTGCAGTTTCATGCTTAGACACCTAGCGTTTAGCAGCATGACCTTTAATTTACATTTTGATGACATTTTCATGTTGGAAGTTTTGACCTCATGGCATTGCCTAAAAAAGGCACTATGGGGGAGGCATGAGCCTTTGCCAGGAGCCTGAAGCCCAAAGAAGACAGATGCATGCCATCTCTGGCAAAGCATCATGGTTTGTCAATCATGTCATCCCAGGTGTCAGGTACTGGATCCCCTAGGAATGACACCAGAAACTAAGCCAATTGTTAAAGTCAATCATTTTCTGTTTGTATTGAGGCAGCATTCTGGGTGACAATAGAATGCTGTTTAACACTAGGAACATACCTGCTTGTGACACATATTTAGTGAGCTCGATCATGTCTCTCTTCATGTAGTCCGGGGAGTATGTCTCAAGTCATTCATGCCAACATGGATAGTACCTGTTGAGAGACTTTAGTGCATGAAAGATATGGTGGATTCTGGCATCTGACAAACATCTAACTGTGAATTTCTCCTTATCCAGCCTGTTGAGGGGCACATCTGTGTGTCTCACAATGGAGTCTCCTATGACTAATGTGTTGGATTTATGTTTAGGCCTTAGTTGATGTGAGATATAGGCGTGTGAACTTTGTGTGGTGTGTGGTGTGGTGAGTAGTAGAGTTCACGTGTGTTTTTGCCTCAGAGGTCTCTTTTGCTTGGGTATGTTTTTGTTGAGGACCTCTACATATGTAGGGGTGTGTTGCATAGGTGTGGGTGATATCTTAGGTGTGGTGTTTTTGTTGACAGCCTACTCAGTGCCAGATATACTGGCTTGTGGGAGAGACAGAGAGAGAGAGCAATGAACTAGGTGCTTCATGTAATTGCATCTCTTATAAATTGTGTTCCTAGGTGGTAGTAGTAGAGGGCTGTCTGTGCACATTAGGCAGTTGCTACAGTCTCTCAGGATGTCCATATCAACCACATTAGCAGGAGAAAAATGTAAGAAATTGTCCGTCCATATTTGTCAGAAACTGAGGGAGGGAGGCCAGAAAGAGCTAAGAGGTAAAGGGTGGAAGGTCTAAGAGTAGTACTACTACGTGATCACACAAGTGCTACTAATGGAAAATGTGTAGCTGGAATACCTCAAAAAGGGTTAAAAACCATGCAGCTGAAGCTCTGGATGCAGCAAACTTGTATCTAGACTATGCTACTGAATTTAAGGTTAAGGACACAGTAAAAAAACTCGCAAAGAAGCACAGATTAACCACTTATAGACAAAAGAACAGAAGTCATAGTATGAAAAAATACAGTTAAACAATAACAAAATGCAATAAAATGTAGTTAAATTAGTAATGAATTGCAGCAGACAGCAAAGAAATATAGTTAATCAGCAAATCACTTTAAAACAGTGCAAATGTGAGAAAGTGCACAATCACAGCGGTAAAAGACAGCTCAAATAAAGCAGCAATTCAGTAGAATGCTGTCAACAATTTAATAAGGCTACCGACAAGCAGTAATAAATACGGCAAACTAAATGCAGTTGGATTTCTAAGCACAAGCAACAAAATGAAGTAGGAAGAGGCACAATTTTTTGTTTTAGTAGAAAGTGAGGAGACAGAAGATAATTCAAGGTTAAGAATCTAAAGTGGTGGGTCTTCACAACTTATCTCACTGTACACAGTAGAATGAGCTGATCTAATGGGACTTGAGGGAGTGTCCAATATCAACATTATACTAGAGGTGGGCACCTCAAAGCCATCAAGCTTTAATACCACAATAGCAGCTAGGCAGCTGGGTGGGATACACAAGATCAGAATAGAAGTAAGGACTGAATTCACTAACTCTGAAAAACAGTTGCACAGTTTAAACAGATATGCAGAAATGTTTTAGTAAATCAAAAGTGCAGATAACAGTTGAAAATAAGCACTTATCTTTTCCAGTCTCACAGCAGAGCATTGGCAGAAGACCTGTTTAACTGTAGCTTTGAGCAAACAAGTACTAAATGAAGATTACCTCATTACTAACACAGAAACTTCTGTGCCTATAAGGAATTTGGATCATGACTTGATTATGTTTCAGATGGACAGAACTTTAAAAATAATTATAGAAAGGAGAAAACATATGATCTGAATTGAATGGATATGTTTAAACTGAATCATGATTTGTTAAACATAAATTGCAATGAAATTAATTAGCATGTAAAGAATATGGCTGGGAGATTTTGAAGAAGGTGTGCAGTAGACATTTAAGTGAAAAATATAACATGACAAAAAAGGGAACTTGGGCAAAGAAGTCCTACTGGAACAGGAATGTATCATGATTATTTGACAAAAGGAAAAGACTTTATTAGAAATTTACTAGAAATGCTTCAACATATAACAATAAATGTTTAAATACTTGTGACACCCCACCACTGGACCAGTAACCAAGGAGCCTCAGTCCTTACCACTGGCACCAGTGGGAGACATTCACTGGGTGGATGACAGGTATCCACATAGTATTTCCAGATACAGCTCTCTGCATCAAGTGCAATTTGCCTTAAGAGCACACAGAGACCACAGCCAGTCCAGTGCTGGTTTCTCCCTCTTTTCTCAAGATCTCTAATAAGACTCCCCACTGACACAGCTATAGAGTTGAGATCTCATCCGAGTGACCAAACCAAGACCTCCAGCATGCTATCTGTCCAACCAGTGCTTCATGTCCAAGTAGCTGACATACACACTCTCTGAGGTTTGATTTATGCACACACACACACACACACACACACACACACACACACACACACACACACACACACACACACACACACACACACACCTTGGAAAGGCTGGCACAGGTTTACTAGCTGTGCCTCCTTCTGCCCAGACTATAAGGTAGTTATCACTACCACCAGCCACTCCTTATTGGCTACTTTAAGGCCCTTAACAATGGGTGTCCAATCTTACCGTGTAATGTTACTATTAATACAAATGGTAGTTTGACCAAGAGCAAGGCTATTAGGAGTTGCTTACAGTGTCACCAAATAAATATGCAAGTACTTTCAGAACTTAAATATCTCTAGACATATCAGCCACAATGAAGGTTTAAATATATTTAATAATAAATATCAAAAGAACAAGAAAATCCTCAGTATATATTTACAGTGACAGCAGAGTTCAAAATCACAGGAAATATTGAAAACAACATTGCAGAACAGCTTCAAATAAATAAAGAAAAACATCCAAATTAAGCTTTGCTATATTCCTGTTATATACTGTTCCCCAGACTTACTTACTCAGAGCAAGGCAAATGTGTGGTAAATGGGTCTTCTGGTCAGGTGCAAGACAGACTACAGAATGCTGTCTCTCTCAGAGAGTTCTTACATTAATATCTCAAATATTACTGCTGGGATAGCTTGCAGAATGACATAATTTCTTGTCATCTTTCTCTATCCCAGGTAAACCCCCCACTGCTGAAAGCTAGCAGTATTTAGCATCCACCTGTGAAAATACATAGACAAGGGCGTTTTCTCATGTTTTTGGCAAATGGCTGAAGTCATAAAACAATAAAGCACTTGTAAGACAATACAGAAATCTCCATAGTTTTAGACATTGTGTCTCCTTGCTGCACTGAAACTGAAAGATAACATCTTTTTAATGGTCTGGCCATAAAGTAATTTAATTTCAGCTATTTTTCTGAAGTTTTGCAAGTTAACCTCCTGTATTCCAATTCCCCCTCTTAAAATATATACATTTAAACAGTTACAATAGTGTATGTACATTTCTTTTCTATTCTGGTAGGGTACATGGTGGATACATTTCAAACAACATTTTATAAAATACCTTTTCAGCACACGTCTGTAAAAACCATCTTATATGACATACAGCTCTAATGCATTTGCAACATAAACACCTTATATGAATCATGTTGATATTCACAAATGGGATATAATTATTTACAAAATTCCAGACAGCTGGACTGGCAGTATCTCCGTTCATGACAATAATATCACAAAAACATTTCAAAGAAAGATACATTTTTATAAAGCGTGACATGAGGAGACAGTAATGAGCAAAGACAATAATAATAAAAACTTTATAATTATATAACTTTAAAGAGACTACATTGGAGAATTGAAACAATAAAGCACAATCAAATTAATGTTACAGATAATTGAATGATAACTGATATATGCCATAACTACTTTGAAAAACTGTCATATGAGCAGGATTATACTGGCCCGACTGAAATATTCATTCCACCTCAAACTGACTGTCTTAGTATAAAGCAAGAAATAGTAAAAGCTGCAAAACATAAGATCAACAAATATAGTGCAATGGTTGCAGACTCTGTACCTGGGTGTATTGATTGTCTTACTTCCAGTGACTTAATAGTACCATTGACCTGGATATTTATTGTCTGTGAACATCTAAAAAACAACAGCAGAGTTAAATTATGCAAGTTATATTGATGACGTGAATCAAAATATACAAGAGATTCAGGATTGAGCAACATTAGGTGGACTGAGGGTCAGTTACAAGAAATGTAAAGTTTTGATTTTTAGAGCTACAGTAAATCTGAAAATAAAACTTGGAAGTATCGTATTACAGATGGCAGATGATAAAAAAATATCTAGGCATCATAATTAGCAAGGATTTTACATGCAAGAAACACTATCAAAACTTAAAATAAATGGCTGTAAAAAAGAAAATCTTAATTCTAGTATGGTATAAACAAAAGATCCATAGTCTTAAAAAAGGTGTATACATTAATGATCAAATCACTGACTGATTACATTTTAATGTTTTATCAATATCAGCAGCTGATTTAGTTACCTTTGCAAAGATTTAGAGAATATACATGAAAAAAGTTAGATATTTCAACAAGTCAAGTTATTTAGAAAAATTAATGCACTTGAATCTATCTAGCATTTTATAAACAAAAATTAGAGAAAAGCCTTGCCTAGCTTACAGGGACATCAAGATGATGAATTAAAATCCAATGCAAATCTTATTTTAAGAGAAAAATCTTGAAACCTAAGGTGCAGACTTCTTAATAAATTGTTAATCTCAATAGAAGTAAGAAAATAAATTACTTTATAAGTCGCTCTATCCCCAGACTGTGCAACTTGATACAGCTTTATATTAGAGAGTCTGTTATTTTAAATACTTTTCAAGAAACAACCAGATTGCTATATTGGACAGCATAGATCTGCAGATAACATAACAGAATATAATTTACATATGGTCCAATTTTGGGCTGTTGGCAGTTCTACCTTAACTATATAAATATATAACTGGCAGCTGCTGTGACAGAATCAGTCACTTTATCACCAGACTGGCACATGATCATGTTATGCAAAATACAACACCCAATAAACATCCAGCTTGCAGTAGCTGGGGTATACTGAAGAATACACCCAGACTCATCCAGACACCCAAATTGATCCTTCAACATGCTGAAGACCCTCTCAATAACAATACTGGTATGGGAAAGGGCTGCATTCAAATTATCTTCAGCAGTTTCCCTTGTATTTCTCACTGGTATCATGACCCATGGCTCCAGTGGATATTCAGCATCATCTAAAAACAAAACAAAGAGAGAACAGTGGGGAGGAGACAAAACAAATAAAATGTGGTTTAGCGTTAAATGATAATTTTACCATGAATAACTGCCTGAATACAAGAAATTTACATATATAGATATATAGCTATATCTGCTTAAAGCTATACACACACACACACACACACACACACATATATATATATTTATATATATTCTGAAAACTCAAACATTAAAAAAATAAATACAGAAATGTATCTTTATTTACATTTTTGCAGGGGAGTTGTGCCCCACTGCACCACCCACACACCCTGCAAACTATATACACCAACTCCCACATTGCATACATTGAGGAAAATGATAAATTTTGTGATCCTCACTGTACCTTGATGTCCATTCAAACATTTTATTTTTTCACTTACCAACAAGATGACTACTGGGTATCCTACCATGCAAGAAGAGGCAGTAGAATGAGCTAGTGTGCCAGAGATGAGAGTCATGTGCACTGCTAAGATGATTATCAGGCACACTGGTGATGCACCCGCATGCATCACAAAGTTCCTGACAATTGATAGAATGGTTGCCCTTCATATAATTGCAGTACTACTCCCCTTTGGAGCAGATGGGACCCTAATTGCAACATGGGTCTTATCTAGTGCTTTGAGTACCTCAGGCAAAAATACCACCCCATAAAAGACATTCATACTCCAGGTACAGTCTTGAGATGACATCAGGATATAGATGTACTGATCTATATGTGTCAAGAGAAATTCCAGGTACTGCTGAGGTATCCTCAAGACAGAAGCCTATGAGATATCCAATGTTCCCCCAGTCTACCTCTGGAAAGTTCCAGTAGTAAATATAGTGAGTGCTACCTTATTATCCATAGGAATAGGAAGGCCATGCATCCCCCAATGCCCCTGTGGAGGTAATACATACAAAGACCCTTACAATATCCCTGTCCACTCTCAGCCAGTCAAGGATTTCTTGATTATCAAAATTATAATAAGTAGTTCTTCGTCAATATCTCTGTTTTCCTGGCCAGCAAGCTCAGCTGGCTGAACGCAGTTTTGGCTTGATCAAGGCAAGTAGATGACACTAGAATATTGCAAGACAAACAGCAAGGGAAAGCATCTTTGCAGATTGATAAGTAAATAGAAAAGGTGTGATTCTGCCCTTTATAACAAATCAGCAGATGGCTAGAAATGTGTCAAATTATGACTATGAATCTCAAAACAGGTGTGAGAAGACATCATTAGCATTTGTGGATTGCATGATTCGTTTACATCTTATTATTAGTTCAGTTACTTGCGCTTATTTGCAACTATCACTTGTCAGTGTAAATAGCTTTTATGAATCAAGCCTTTGCTATGGAAAGACAGAAACAGTGTGGAAAGCCTTTACACATTCTCATAATGACTATGAATATGACTCAGAATTTCTCACAATTTGAGCACCTAGCAATATAAACTATACTTACAGAATTACAGTGTAATGTTAGATACTTTATAAATAGCTGGAACCTTTGCAGTTCTTAATGATTCATTAAATATTTCATATAAAATAGGAGTTAGTTCATCACAAATATTTTTTATAATACAACAGATAAATAATCAGACCATATAAAGTTACAAGACATGGTGTTGATGAAAGTATTATTCAACATCTCAGTTGTTATTAAATGCTAGTCTACATTTGTTAACCATTCTCTGTCAGGTCCTATAATACTCTAGCCATCTCTGCATACACATTGTCCAGCAAATGAGTTCTTTAACTTATCCACTGTATATTTTTATCCTGTATTGACTTCCCATTTTCCACAAGATTGTCTCTCATATTGTGGATTTGTGTATTTATTGTGCACTTTTTTGCTTTAATTGTTACATGCTAGTTTATTTTCATATTTAACCTTTATGCATTTTTATCTTACTCTGAAATCGTTCTATCACCTAATTTTACTTCACCTAATTTTTTTAGCTGAATATTTTTTAAAACTTCTTTTGCCTTCTCTTCAATGGAAGAGGTTTCTGGCTATTACTACAGAAGACTGGCAGATATCTCATTTATTATTTGCATCATTACATACTGCAGTGACTTCTACAGAATCATATAGGATTTTTATCAATGTTAAACAGACACATTCCGTGCATGGAGTTTTTAAAATGCATGAACACTTACAGAATAAATGCAGCATAGCATCTAAGATGGGTGCATGTGCAAGTTATACTTCCTAAAGAAAATTACCACAGTTGTGGTCAGTAAGTTCAAGTCAAGTTCAGTTCTACATTATGAAGTTGGACAAGCACCCATATTATCCCACTAAGAAAGGCACTGCTATAATTATTGTCATTATAATAATTATACAAACTTGCCTGACTAGTTTCAGTAGGTACACAATGCTTAACCCCATTTAGAAATGTATTCCAGTATTTGGCAACTCTACTACAAAAGCAAGTGCTGAAAATGTTATTTCATTTGAGTGTCCTTAAAACACTATCTACTTCCGTGCACTACTGAGACTTTTTACAAAAAGTTATTCAAAAAGAAAGGCACGTTTACTTTGTCTTGTATCAGTTTACCTCTCAACCTCATATAAGACAATGTATACACATTTAACACTTTAACATTGTCTTAGTTGGACATGCCACTAAAATAATCATTACATTTGAAAGGCAATGCCGGATTTGCTCTTAGCTCATAATGACAGATTGCATCCTAACATACCAAACTAGGCATTCAAACTCAGTTTTATCTGTGTAAGATTTCCAAATAAAGGAGCAAAACATATTTCTTTTTATAGATTCAATAATTTTTTAATGCATCCCATTGGCTAAGACCCTCAGTTTCTTATTTCCAAGACTTGGTTAGCAAAGTTAAGTTTATTGTCAACCAATGCACCAAGATCTTTAAAGGTAGTAATATTTTCCAAAACCTTCTCAACTATAATATATTTTACTCTGATGTTTGGAACACCAAAGGTCATACATTTAATTTTATTAATGTTTATGAATCCCATCCTGAAGTATGCCTACATCACTTGTATTATGACATTAACAATATTTATAGGTTCATAGGTAGGTACTAGGCTATCTGCCCAAGGGCATTTATAAGTCTAGCCAGAGTGTGTCGGCTCTAAATCTTCTTTATAGATAATGCAAAATACTTTGATTGAAAGTGAGATTGTTAGCATACAGTTTAAATAAGAATGGAGTAAGCCTTGTATAACATTGCTAGATAAAGTATAAATGGTTCGTATATATCCTTTAGTGTCAAAAGCAAGTTAAAGAAAAAGAAACATCAGCACTTAACTACTCATCTGTTTCAAATTTAATGTCTAGGAAATACCCTCAAATGGTACTGTCCCTTTTTAATATTATTTTATTTTGTCTGATTTGGTGTTACCATATTTCACAATATGAAATTGTGAATTATGGATTCTAGCTGTTTCAGATTGTGGATAATGTTCTTTTTGTTTGAGTAATGCTTTTAAAAGTTTTTGTATTTGTTTATATGACAAAGATGATTGCAACATTTGTGTGTGTGTGTGTGTTTGTGCTCATGTGAATTTCTGAATGTGTGTTTGTGCGTAGGGGGTTGGCTGTCATACCCCAAACCCCTTGGGCTAATGTACAAAGCCTGTAATACTGGGGGGAAACTAGACACTAGACTAGTTAGGGGCCTATGCAGCCAAGCAATTCAGAGAATTGATTGGGTGTGCAAAGTAACAAAGCTAGCTGCATTAACAAACTCAGCCAAATGCTGTGTTCACACATTACTTCTAATAGAAGAGATTAAATGACAGCTAATTTAAGTGTGGGGCACTGTATGTGCATACCTGCAGGGGTATGAGTGGTCTTGTGTGTGTGTGTGTGTGTGTGTGTGTGTGTGTGTGTGTGTGTGTGTGTGTGTGTGTGTGTGTGTGTGTGTGTTTGTGTGTCAATATGTTACCAATAGCAAAAGCGTTATTGTATTCAACATTGTGTGCTAGCTGTGGTGTATGTATTTAATGTATTTACTTTGATGATGCATCCCAGGGTTGATAGTGTCGATTGTCAACAATAATATACTCATATCTGTATATCTTTGTATATCTATCTTCATATTTCTACATTGAAGACCTGAGAAGAATTGTTAGATTGTGCTAGACTGTGCTGATGATATCAGCTAATGTTATATTTTGTAATGTTTCAAATGAGAAAATGCAGTTTGTTAAAATGTTGAGTAAAATAGGAGAAAGGAGACATTCTTATGAATGAGTTATTGAACTGGTTCATGGAAATCTCACATCTTTAATGACCTACATTTTGCCATTTTGAAATGCACTACTAGATGACAATAATTCATTTTATCTTATCTGCAAGGATATCAGTATTTAAAATAATACCTAGTACAGCAATTGCCATATTATTCTTGCAGTGTTATTTTACACACAAGACTAAATGTCTGTAAAGATTTCTGTTCTGTCTACTACAACTAAGAAGGCATCCACATTCAGAAGACATATATCTGAAACACTTAATGTCCATAAGGGTCATTTGCTTGTAACCTATGGGACTCTATTAGAGGATGTTTAAGGTATCACACAGTTAAAACTCTAGCTTGGCTAGGTTTTTCTTCTAGTTATAACAAATTTGAACAAGGAAAAGATGTCAGACATCTTCATTCTTTAATAACCTATTCACTGAATGCTTATTAATGTACTGATAACATAGCAATGGAAAAATACTTGTTTGCCTACAATTTAAATTAAAAGTTTTGACTGATAACTTTAATGCATAATTGAGTCATCGGTTCCTATCAATGGAAATTGAATTGTCTACAATTTACATTACAAGTTTTGGTTGATAACTTTAATGTCTAATGCAGTCATTCATTCATTCTTTTGCCATCTAACCTCTGTACCTTATCTGTACCAGAGTACCATTATACCAACCCAAATCAGGCATTTCAGGCTCCATAAAATGAAAGAAACATGCTGTGGCATCATGATCGTGCCTTATTAAACTGTTAAAAGTGCTGATAGACGGGTCAAAGGTAAGGAAATGTTAGGGATTACAAACTTATACAGTAAATTAAAATGACTAGGAGTGACTTGTACTTTCTCTGTGATGCTAACATAAAAAATATTTTTGCCAGAATAATGTACAATGTCTGGTACTAACAGTGTAAACAAAGTCTTTGTTAACCTACCAGCTTAGGTAGGGCTGTAAGAGTTGCTGTTAACCCCGATAAACAGCACAACATCAAATAATTGAGATGGGCTTATCAGCCAATCTTTCTGTTATATCCATCAAGAAAATACAGGAGCTGGAAGATCTACTGCCTGTGGAGGATCTGTTGATGCATTTAACCCCCCCCCCACAAAAAGGAAGGACTATGGACATGGATGTCATGCCTCCAGTTTTATGGAACTTGTTATGGCACAAATTTACAAATCCTTCACCCGCTTCTGTAGATTTTAACAATTATTTTAAAAGAGGGAGATAGTGGATTTTCTAATAGTGGTATAAATTAATTCCATTCTCCAAAGTGGCAATGATTGTACATACTGAAAACATGTTGACCTTACCCTGTTTCTCTTAGAGATCCTGACATCAAAATATTAGCCAAGATATTAGCAGCCAGACAAGGTCCAACTATTCAGGACATATTTAGCCCATTTCAGGCAGGTTTCTTCAAACCAAAGCATAGTTATGGTAAGATGTAATATTTTATAAATGTCATGTTCTTTTGTGACATGGGAATTTTTTTCTGGCAGCTTTTAAAGGGCATGGACTTAGTCTGATTTTTTTAATCAAGACAAAGTAATTGGATTTCAGTATGCCAGGTCAGTTATGAATTTCATCTTTTTGCGCTTTGCCTTCAGATTCAACAGAAGAAAAGAATATTGCAGTATTTTCCTATTTATTTTACCTGACTATTGAAACTCCTAATGTTAGAATCCAATGTTCTCATTACATTCCTTACACTTTTTCTGGTGTTATGCCAAGCTCTAACTTTATTTTATCCAAATTGTCATGTGATGCCATATGCGACTTTCTTCTTTTTTTCTTTTTTTTTTAAGAAAATCTTTATTAATTTAGCATATTTACAATATATACATAGAGAGGAAAAAAATTCAACATCATGTACTATTATACAATGTTAAGAATACAGTAATCCCTCAGTTAACCAGAACTCAAGCAACCAGCAAAAAATAAAATCAAAGAAATACAGTACAATTTTCACATGTTGCACTTTCTGCCCCCCCCCCCCTCAGAAACATACCTTACGTTTTTAGTGTTTTAGAGTTTTAAAAAGGAAGATAGGAATAAATTCCCTCCCTCCCCAACCTAAGAACAAATAGTTGAGTCAAACAGAAGCACAAACCAGTCCAAGAAACAAAAGTAGCCCAAGTGAAGCAGCTGGATTGGACCCACTCACCAAAAATGGATGACTCAGTAGTAAAAAATCACAAAACCACTTTACTCGAATCAGTACATAAATCCAGGAACAAACTGGATAAGCGTTTTCATCTAGATAATCTAGACGTCATCAGACAACAGTTAAAGCATAGGTACTTACTTTTATACAAACCAAACAGGAAGTGACATAATTCAAAGTTGATTAAGGCAGATAAATGACTTTACATTAAATATTCATAAGATGAATAAATTAAAATGAAATCCTAAATAAAACAACAGACTGCAAGACGCAAACCCCCCACAGCAGTGCAAATACAAGTAAATGCATTAAATAAAAAATGAAATTACAAATGTATAAAACGACTGATGGTATGTAATAAATAAAATAAAAAACATTTAAAACCATGTAAAATAAAAATATGATGTCTGTGTGTATACCATGGTATATTAAACAGTAATTGCTTGGGAGTCATATTACCTATACAATGCCTTTAATTTCAGTAAGGAGCTGATTGAGATATTTTCATTTAAGCCTGGCCAGTTCCCTGCATTCAGGTATAGCTGCCAATATAATTCTCTTTTTTTTTCCAACAATATTGACTATGCTCCTCCTCTAACATCAGTGTTAATACTGTTTATAATGAAGAATAAAAATTTGTGATTGTTATTCTCCATTATATGCTTACTTAGTGCATTGGTGTCTTTAGTATTTTTAAAATCATATAAATGTTCATAGATGCGGTTCTTCAGCTTCCGGTCAGTCTTGCCAACATAGAAACATGAACAGACAGTGTACATAGTACAGTATACTACTTTCTCAGAACAACAGTTGTACTTCTGCCTGATCTTAATTTCCACGTTGTTGACACAAAATATATTACCTTCTTTTACAAATGTACAGTAGTTCCATCTACCACACATTCATGGAACCAGGTTTTTGGTGAAAGAGCAGGCTCCTAGTTTCAAAAATGTTCTTTCAATTCTTTCTTTTTTTTATACACAATAGTAGGTTGTAAGCCTATCACAGATCTAATATTCTTTTCATGTTTAAGAATGGACCAGTTTCAATAAAATATCCTTTAAAATGAAACTCTCATCAGTAAAAACAGTAATAAATGAGGTTTTCAAATCTCTACTTTCTTCCACTATGCTAGTGTCATGAATGTTGGATGCAGATGAGGTAATGGATGTACTATCATCAGAAAGTAAGGGGAGGTAAAAACATCTCTACCTTTTGTTGACAACCTCAATCATAATGTTAATAATAAATTTGTGAGGGTAACCTCTTCTTAGAAACATTTATTTCAGTGTGTCACATTCATTCATAAATTCATCCATTAAAGACACCATACGTGCTGCATGGACAAATTGGCCTTTAACAATAGCCTTTTTTGTTTCATGGGGTGGGTGCTAGAATAATTTAGTAGAGAGTTTGAATAAGTATTTTTTCTAAAAATCTTTGAAACAAACTTCTTATCATGATAGTCCTTTAGTAAATGGATGTCAAGGAAAGAAATCATATTAAAATCACTGGTGTGTGTAAACTTTAAGAAATCAGTGGTAGTTCCAATGTATGCAATACAATCATTAGCAAGTTTGTTAGGTCCATCCCATAAAATAAACATGTCATCCAAAAATCTGGTATAAAAGTTAATATATTCAAACAAGAATTTTTTTCTTCTATTGTGTTACCACAATGTGGGCATACAGCCCACCACATGCTGATTCTATGGCCACTCCCTCTTGCTGTAAATATATTTCCTTATTAAAAAGTATAAAATTATTTTTGAGAACCATTTCCATCAAGTGTACATAAACCAGAACATCAAAGTGTGCTATATCTTTCTCATAAAGGTATTCTGTGAACCAGTCTAACCCTGTATCATGGGGTATTACTGAGTATAAATCCTTGATGTCAATGGTTATAAACATACAGGTATCTTTAAAAGGTATTTTATCAATTGCTTCTAAAAAACTTCATGAGTCCTTACAAGTGTGTGTTTCATTGAGTACATGTTCTTTTAACTTGTTGTCCAAATATTTCGCCAAGGGGTGAGTGATAGAACCTTTAGAATCAACTATGGGGTGCATAGGTGGTTGTGTGAGATCTTTGTGTAATTTTGGTAGTTCAAACATTAAAGATAGTCTGGGATAGGGAACTGATAGGTAATTAAGCATTTCAATAGTAATTGATCTTTCAATGAAAAGATCTTGTAGTTCATTTCTTATTTTGAAGTTTATTCTCTCCAACTGTCGATGTATAAAACAAGCACCAGCAGATACCATAAATGAGACACTTGTAAGTCCGTTTTCGTCATACACTGACTTCATCAGATACAGACTAATCATGCCTTCTCTATTTAAATATCAGATGTAGTTAATAATTAACCAATAAGAATACAATAATAATCAACTGATTAAATATGTAAAATAAATTATGTATATGTTGATGCACGTACACGCATAAAAAAATCACTAAAATGTCATCAAAAGGGATAAAATGATTGATAAGTATGTTGTTTCTAATATTTCTAAATATGAAGGTTAAAAATATTAAAATGTTAAAAATGTATAACTTTTAATAAATTTGTATAAAAATAAATAAAATCATAATACCTCTATCTAGTGGTTGTAACAAATATTACCACCCAAAATTTAGCATCTCTGTATTTTAATACTGGTGCCAAAGACAAATTTTCATTCATGCCAGGAAACCTATTGGCTTCTAATGTAATCTGCCAATAAAGTTCCCTATTTTCAATTCTAAGCTTCCACACACCCCATCTCTTCTCTTTGGCCACCACTTCTAATATGAAAAAAGAAAATATGGCATTTGAATAAGTTACACTGTGCCTATATAAGGCATTACTAATATTATGATTTCTAAGTTCATATAGGTGTTCGTAGATTCTCCTGCAGAGTTTCCTTTCCATTTTCCCCACATAGAATCCACTACATGCCCTGCATAAAACCAAGTATACAACTCCACTAGTTTCACATGTAGCATATTCTGTACTAATCAATGTTCTATTTCTTGCCAATAACTCCACTTTGTCACCATTATAAATGTAAGGGCATTGTGAACAATGTCCACATTTATAAGTACTTTTCTTACCCCGTCCAAAAGGATGGAATACACCACTTTTTCTTTCTACGATATTCTTAATATTTGGACCCTTTTTAAAGACATATTTCAAGGGGTTGGCAAAGATGTCTAGATCTGAAATAGCAGAAAATCTGCTCCATTCCTTTTCAACAGTTTTAATAATTGCCCCAGCATCTCCGCTGTAATAACAACAAATGCTCTTTAAAAAGCCTTGTTGCTGTCATTATTGTTGTTAGATCTAAGCCCCTCGCCTTCATCTTTGCCTAATATGGATGCAAACCTACTCAATCACCCCAAAGTCACCTCCTCTTTTACTTTTCTCAATAGCTCTGGAGGGTACCCTCTCTCTAAGAACATTTGTTCCAAGAGTCTACATTCAACTAAATAATCTTCTTCTTCCTCTAACCAGACTAATCCCACCTCGTGCGGTATAGAGGAAAAAAGATCCACTATATCTATAGTAATGAAAATAGACGCTTCATCATATATATTTTGTTTAAAATGTCTAAGCAGGTCCTAAGAATATTTCAAGGTATTAGTACAACCCATGGAAAGGGGTTTCAATTTAACATCTATGAATCTAGCCAAAGTCGCTGTAACGGACCCTTCAGCTGCCATTATTAGTCTAAGATGTGGGTCCACAATGTTTTTATGCACCTTGGGTATTCCAAATATTGTAGAAATTTTTGGTCTCTCATTATGGAAAAACTGAAATAAATCTAAATTAATAGATCCTTCTAATAATAGGTCATTGAGTAGTAGGAACATTTTTTTGCAAGAAATATAAACCTCATTTAATGATACTCTAGGATATTTACTACTGTCTTCTAATGTATTCATAACTTTAGATTCATATATTAAAGTGTCCATGAAGACAGTTTCTCCTCCTTTGTCAGGAGCATCACTCTTAAATTTTGATTATTCCTAATTTCTTCCAAAAGCACTTTTTCTTGTGAAGATATATTAGGAATAACTCTGTTATTCTTAATGGCCTTCCTTAACTCTGATTCTAATAAGGTCTCAAAGTTCTTCAATTGAGGATGTAATGAAGGATTATAAGTACTTTTTCTAGCCAAGGTAGTGTTCTTAGGTGCTACACTTTCATTATTTTTAGATAAAAGTTCCACGTTTTTCTTTCTGATAAAAAGTTTGAGATCAATTATAACTTTATTTATCTCAGCTTTCTTTCTAGAGATAAATTTAAAGCCTCAAAAAATAGTTAAAAATATTTTTAACCTTCATATTATGTAGAAATATTAGAAACAACATAATTATCAATTGTTTTATCTCTTTTGGTGACATTTTAGTGATTTTTTTATGCGTTTATGTGCATCAACATATACATAATTTATTTTACATATTTAATCAATTGATTACTATTGTATTCTTATTGGTTAATTATTAATTGCATCTGATATTTAAATAGAGAAGGAATGATTAGTCTGTATCTGATGAAGTCAGTGTATGACAAAAACAGACTTACAAGTGTCTCATTTATGGTATCTGCTGGTGCTTGTTTTATACATCGAAAGTTGGAGAGAATAAACTTCAATACTGAGTTCTGAATTCCTTCCTGGGTGCCTTTTTTTACTAGTTCTGACTTTGTGGCACTTCATTCATATTTTGGCTTGTACTCATTTCTTATTTTCTTATATGACACATTTAACTAATTTAGAGAAGCTTTTGAGTACGCTTTTCCTTCTAAAATAAATAACATCTTCTCATTATAATCATTGTAGTTCATTTGAAGTACCCCTCCCCCTTGTCAAGTTTCATAGTTCTAGTTGCATGCGCAAAAACCTTTATTTCATCAATTAACCTTTTTTCATATATATTAGAGTTCCTATTTGAGAACTTGGAATTATATATGTCAAGTTCACAAATGTTCTCGAATAATTGAACCACAGGGTGGAGTGGAGGGTTGCAAGTGCTAGATATAGCCAAAGGATTGACAAAAAAAGCAGAAAGGGAATTATTAAAAGAATTTTCAAATTTAGTTTATGTGTGTAAATTACTGCGGTGGTCATGCTGCAGTAGTGTCGTCGCCTCACAGCAAGACGTTGTGCCGTTCGATTCTCAGCTAGAGCGTCTTCTGTGTGGAGACATGCATGAATGGGCGTACCTTCATTGAAGGTTGTGCGTCAGGGCTGGCAAACTCGGCACATAAAAAATCTACTGCCAATCATTAGCAGACCGGAGTTCCACTGTGGTGACCCCTAACCGGGAAAAGCCAAAAGACACAAGCAAACAAAGTTTACGTGTGTAAATTCTTAGATCCATTAAGGTATTGTCAATGTCCTGGGATTGTGAGGGCACAAAGGTAAACCCTTTGGCAAACAGATTGCAATCTGGCCTAATATCATTACTGGAAAAATCATATACATTAAAATCACCAAGGTGTTAGTGACAATATGACAGGGTGGCAGCGGATGATCCAAAATGTGTTCTTGTATATCCAACAACGGGTCTAGGACTGTTGCACGAACGCACTTTTTACCGACTAGCGAATGGGTGGGCATACTTGCACAAAAATGCCTCACAGAGCACACAAGAGAGATGGCTTTGAGGGCAGGAACTGTGCCTGCTTTACAGGACTGGCTTACAGAGAGTATTTCCCTTTGTGAGGCTAAAGGACTTTCAACAACTAATGGTAACAGTGATTTACCAACTTTGTTTGAATCTTTTGATTATAAATTATCTAAAATTAAGCGTTTACAACTTGATAATGCATATTTCATTAAATGTATGAAGGAAAATTTAGTTCTAAAAGGTTTGAGAATGTGGCGCTATCCAAGTGGCTTGCAACATAATTCTGAATTGAGTGCTTATGTTTGACAAACACAGGACAGAATACATGCAATTAATAGTCAAACATAATGATTTGTTAATTAATGAATTGATTTCTTCTGTTTCTGATTTGGATAAAAGTATTTGTGGGCATTTACAGTATGACAAGTTTAAATTTGAGCATTTGAGAATATTCAAGAGTATTGACCAACTTGTGCATTCCATAAAACCTAGAAAGGTGAAAAAACTGACTAGAGACAGAAATGATAATGGCAAAGGTATGGCATACCCCAGGCCTCTGCCATCACAAGAATGGGGTAACAAATTTAACAACTCTTATTCTGTCAACAATACTAATGAAAACAATAGTAATGATACAACACCCAGTACTTCTGGGCAGGTCTTTTTAGACCCACAGCAATTTCCACCTCTAAGACACTCTGTCTGAGGAACAAAGACCCACCTATGAACCACAACTGGGGGATGGCTTCTGTGAACACCCATAACCAATGGAACAGGGGAAGGATGATGAACAGGGGTGGGAGGAGGTTCCAGAACTGGAACAACAGGAGTTAATTGTGTCTACACCTAATGCTTTCAACATGTTGTTGGATATACCAGAACAAATTTTGGATCATCCACTGCCACCCTGTCACATTGTCACTAACACCTTGGGTGATTTTAATGTATATAATTTTTCCAGTAATTAAATTAGGCCAGAACATTGTGATCTGTTTGCCAAAGGGTTTACCTTTGTGCCCTCACAATCCCTGGGTATTGCCAGTACCTTAATGGATCTAAGAATTTACACAAGTAAACTAAATTTGAAAATTAGTTTTAATAATTCCCTTTCTGCTTATTTCGTCAATCCTTTGGCTATATCTAGCACTTACAACCCTCCTCTCCACCCTGTGGTTCAGTTATTCGAGATCATTTCTGAACTTGACATACGTAATTCCAAGTTCTCAAATAGGAACTCTAATATAAATGAAAAAAGGTTAATTGATAAAATAAAGGTTTTTGCGCATGCAACTAGAATTATGAAACCTGACAAGGAGGGAGGGGTAGTCCTAATGAACCACGATGATTATAAGAAGACGTTATTTATTTTAGAAGGAAACGCATACTTAAAAGCTTCTCTAAATGAGTTAAATGTGTCATATAAGAAAATAAGAAATGAACTACAAGATCTTTTCATTGAAGGATCAATTACTATTCATACACTTAATCACCTATCAGTTCCCTATCCCAGACTATCTGTAATGTTTGGACTACCAAAATTACACAATGATCTCACACAACCACCTATGCACCCCATAGTTGATTCTAAAGGTTCTATCACTCACCCCTTGGCAAAATATTTGGACAACAAGTTAAAAGAACATGTACTCAATAGAACACACATTTTTTAGGACTCATGGAGTTTTTTAGAAGCAATTGATAAAATACCTTTTAAAGATACCTGTATGTTTATAACCACTGACATCAAGGATTTATACTCAGTAATACCCCATGATACAGGGTTAGACTGGTTCACAGTATATCTTTATGAGAAAGGTATAGCACACTTTGATGTTCTGGTTTATGTACACTTGATGGAAATGGTTCTCAAAAATAATTTTATACTTTTTAATAAGGAAATATATTTACAGCAAGAGGGAGTGGCCATGGGGTCAGCATGTGGTGGGTTATATCCCAACATTGTGATAAAACAATGGGAAAAAAAATCTTGTTCCCCTCAAAGTATTTTGAATATATTAAGTTTTATACCAGGTTGTTGGATGACATGTTTATTTTATGGGATGGACCTAATGAACTTGTTAAGGATTTTATTGCATATATTGGAACTACCACTGATTTCTTAAAGTTTTCACACACCAGTGATTTTAATATGATTTCTTTCCTTGACATCCATTTACTAAAGGACTATCATGATAAGAAGTTTGTTTCCAAGATTTTTAGAAAAATACTTATTCTAACTCTCTACTACATTATTCTTGCATCCACCCCATGAAACAAAAGAAGGCTATTGTTAAAGGCCAATTCGTGCATGCAGCACGTATGGTGTCTTTAATGGATGAATTTCTGAATTAATGTGCCATGCTGAAAGAAATATTTCTAAGAAAAAGTTACCCTCACAAATTTATTATTAACATTACGACTGAGGTTGTCAACAAAAGGGAGAGAGGTTTTTACCTCCCCTTACTTTCTGGTGATAGTACATCCATTACCTCACCTTCATCCAACATTTATCACACTAGCATAGTGGAAGAAAGTAGAGATTTGAAAACCTCATTTATTACTGTTTTAACTTCTCCGAAGCTCTAACCAAGACCTACTACAAGTCTACAAACTCAAGTCTAAATTTGCACGCAACATGTACAGCTATCACCCCACTATTGCCTGGAATAGGCTCCCACTAGAAATCAGGACCCTTACACATCCTAAACAATTTAAGACAGCCACCAAAGAGCGCTTTAAAAGTCACTGGTCCTGCCACTGCACTTTCCCTCCTGAACATCCCGTACTTCTCATATCTTAATCTACTTTCTGCCCTTAACTCACTCTTCTCACTAGCTCTCTCTAATCTTCCATGACTACTCTTTCTACTGTCTTCTAAAATCTATTAAGCAAATTGCCTCAGAGAAACATTTTATTTTAATTGTCTTGCCTTCATGCAACTATACTCATCTTAATGACATATTTCTTTTTATACATCTTGAAATAGTTTTGCTATACTCCTGATTATTGACACTGTATAACATTGTACTGCTACTTAATGCCTTGTAATAATCCTGTAATATTGTTGTTTAATGCTAATTTATAATGAAACCTGTATAATATGTTGGAGCTTTTCTCCCCGGGCCTCCACTGAAAAAGGGCTCTTCAGCTCAGTCGTACAATCCCGGTCAACAAATGTAAAATAAAATAAATAATAAATAAATAAATGAAAGTTTCATTTTAAAGGATATTTTATTGAAAAACTGGTCCATTCTTAAACATGAAAAAAATACTAGATCTGTGATAGGCTGACAACCTACTACTATGTATAGGAAAGAATGGAAAGAACATTTTTGAGTTTGTTCATGGAAGAGTACCTGCAATATTTTGTTTGGAAAGTGAATTCTTTAATAACTTTGATAATTAATCAACCTGTCTGCAGCATCTCGCCACCATTTAGCTGAATGATCTGTGTCTACTAAACAGCTAAAACTAAAATTTGCATGCTGATTGTACAGTCCATTCAGTACGCCAACTCTAAACCAGGTATATACAATAGAAACAAGTCCAGCTGCCAAGGTATTGTTCAGCAGCCAAACTTTCTATTGGTATATGATAAAGGCATCATCTATACCTTATTTTATCAAGGACACAGCAAAATAGGAGAAAATCAGGACCTTCTGAAAAACTCTGCACAGCTGAAAGAAATGGTTACTGGCATTATGATCAATCATACTACTAAAACCATATCTCTCAAATGTACAAAGTTTTAGAAAACATCCCTGATTTTTCATTATCTGTTTGCCTTGCCCTTCATAGTTTGTTTTAAATTTTCTGCTCAATCACTAAGAACTTATGCCAGTCAATAATGCCACACATTAGGGTTTTATACTATCATCTCTCTCTCTGTTTATGATGTAGAGACAAAAGCATGCATGATGTATGGAGAAAGCATTGGGAGGTAAGTGCCATATACACGGACAGCATGTCTGAATACAAGGAAGGAAAAAAGACACTAAAGTGCTGTCATACAACGTCATTGTTTAAGAAAGGTAAGTCATTTCTTTCTTAAATAAAGTCATTATATAATAGTAGTAGCCCACTTCTGGGTGTAGGTACCAAATGATTCACCCTAGGTTGTCTTTGTTTAATCAATGAGGCTTCACCCTTGTGATCAGACCATACCAACCATGGGTAACATTTTTTTAAAGACTTAGCTGTGCCTTACTGATATGGTATCTATCCATATAAATGTCTATAACTTACAGTAAGTCATTTCCATTTTTGGCATTTGTTACACACACAAACTCCCCTTATATGCTGTTCTGGTGCCATAGTATGTCTAAGAATAAAAGGGCTACTATTGCTGCTGCTAAAATATGCAAAAGCAAGTCAATGGACTCTACGAGATTATCATTATATTTCTCAAATGAAAAGTAAGTGAGTAAACAAAATGGAATACATTATTCTCAATATTTCATCAACGTGCAAATGAAAAGACTCATTGGTTATTTATAGTTTGCAAATCAATACTGTTAGTGCCCATCCTTATGGGGCCTCCTTTCTTCAGGAGAAAAAACAAACCAAAACTGGGATAAATCTACAGGTGCCCATCCAATCACCAAAGTTTGTCTTAAAGGAAGTGTAGGAATCTCCATTTTATATGTAGCAGAATACTACAGAGATGGGACAAGTTTTTAGTAATAAATATGTCCCCCCAGTATGCCTTATATATGTGTTGATACAGGGTGATATCTTTAGTTCAAGCGCTTGTGCAGTCATTTGTTTTGTGATGATGTAGGAGTTCTGGAAGGGATGGGTCCTTCATGGCATATATATGAGACATAAATCTTGCAGGAGTCTGTAAGAGACAGAGCACGAGGACAAAGCTTCATGTCTGTACTCAAAGCTGAAGGCATTTAGTCGGGTCATCTTTTTAGTTCTTTCAAGCTTTGTGATGTGTTTAGGCAGAGGCATTCTACAAGTGGCACTGTTTTCTCTAGTTGTTTGGGTTAGGACAGAGTATAGGGGCATGATAACTTCCTTTAACCAGGATGGCATACCTTTTGTTATTAGTTGAGTTAGCTGGAAGGATTTTCTGACAACTGTTCTATGTGGTGGTCAACAAGTAGGGAGATGTTTACAAATGTGCCAAGATATGTGATGACTATATCAGTCAAGAGTAGGGTGCTGTCTTCACTGTAAGTTTGTGAGATTTATTTTCCAAAGGTTACAGTGTTACACTTTCTTGCTTTTAATGTAAGCTTGTTTCTAGTTAACCAATGATTTGTATGGTTTAGAATTCGCTGAAGTAAAACAGAATTAGACATCATGAGAAACACAATACTCTGCCTGCAGTCATCTGTAAATTTAATTAGCCAGTAGTTTGGAGATCTAAGAAGTAGATGCTGAACACAAGGGGCCACAGTACTGAACCCTAAAGAATGCATCTAGTTACAATTTTTTGTTTTTTGAGGTGACATTTGCTACTGTAATATTGTGGATTGTATTTGTCAACCAGTTTGATACCCGTATTAAAAAAATAAGAGTCTACATTTAAATATTAATGCTTATTTACAATTCCATTGTCAGAAATAATGTCAAATGTCATGGCCATAATTACATATTCTATATGAACCACATTGCTGCTATCTATAGGTTCAGTGACTTTCTCAAAGAAGTTTATTAAATCTCCCTTTAACAAAACAAGTGCTACAGGTTAAAGCAAAGAGTCTTTTTATATCAGAGCTTATGACATAAGATATATGAAAAGAGGCATTATGGACCTTTTTTTAATACATGTCACAGACAGGTACATATCTTGTATTGAGCAGCATTTTACCTTCACCAAGAATTATGCCACAGTATGATCAAAAAATGATTGATTTTAATAATTTTCATAGTTTTTGGTATCACTGCAGAGGAATCTAATATCTATCAACATGGGAGAATATGGTTAACACATCACTTTGCTTTGCCAAGTATAGTTTGTATATGTCCCGCCAGCCTTTCAAATATTGCCTAAAACTTTATCCATTCCCTAAGAGGCTTTTTAGGCAATGTCAAAATAACAAAACTACCAACAGAGAAAAAAAAATTCTTAAGGTGTTACTGCCCAATGGTATGAGCCTAAAGTAGAAACTCCACACCCTACAAGCTGCCCTCACTCTGGAGAATGTAGACATCACTGCTGTCACCGAGACTGGTTTAAAACCACAGAAAGTACTCCAGCAGGGAAGACTACAATGCTTTCCACACATTTAGACTAACAGCAGCACAAACAAGGACTAAAGGTGGAGATGTCGCAATCTACGTTAGCAGCAAATACAACTCTAGGTTGGTTAAACAGGATGACGTGCTGGAGTTCACCCATGTCCAAGTCTCCATAGAGAAGGTTCCCTACCATGCCTTAGCCAGCTACAAGTCACTCTCTATGACCAACAAAGCTCACAACTCTTATCTATACCTAATAAAGGTGCTCACCATCCAACCAAATATCCTGTTCATGGGAGACTTTACCTATCCCTCTACAGAGTGGGAAATGTACACTGCCTTTAACTCACAGGCATAACATTTTCTGGACTTTATCAGCACAAACACCCTGGACCAGATAGTGCACTCTCCAATCAGAGGATCACACGTATTGGATCTAGTACTTACAAACATGGGAGAGGGCTGCATCCAGATTACTGACCATATATGTTCCCAGATCTCTAACTTCTAAGCCAACTCTTAGGGGTATCTTATAAATGGAGTAATTTGGCTGGGTAGACCTTTTCCCAAAAGGCACCATAATGCACTTCTTTGCATTGAGTTTTAATCAGTGGCTTTGGCACCATTCAATTGTATGTGTTACACCCTCTTGTAGGATGTTAGTGTCATGGGTGGAATTTGTGATAGATCCCAATCTGCAGTAGTCTGCAAACTTCTTGAGCTACAGGCCCTTCACATCAGCTGTGACCACCAAGAAGTAGATGCCAAATAGGAGTGGGCCCAGCACAGAGTCCTGGGGTAGTCCATTGGTGACCATTCTCTTGGCAGAGCTGGTTTCACCGATCCTGTCTTCTAGGGTGCTATCTGTGAGCCAGTTGGTAATCCAGTGAATTATGTAGGGATTTATGCCTAGTCCTGAGAGCTTGTCAATAATACCCGAATGGGGTATATTATCGAACATCTTGACCAGGTCACGGTAGGTAGTATGTACCATTTTTTCCTCATCCATTGCTTTAGTTATTATCTCAAAGAAGTCTAACAGGTTAATTAGGAGTGATTGTCCTTTGTCAAAACCAAACTGGGATTGATCCAATGTCTGTAGGTTGCCAATGTCTTCGTTGATCATTGCCATGATAATTCATTCCATTGCTTTGCATATTAAACTAGTCAGACTAATCGATATGTAGTTTCTAGGGTCAATTGATTGCACACCCTTGTGAAGGAGGATAACCATTGCTGACTTCCATTCGCTTGGTATGTAGCATGGTTTGAGGCTGTAGTTGAAAATTGACTCAAGTGGTCCTGATATTTCAGGTTTCAGGCTACTTAGGAAACAACCTAGAATATTGTCTGGGCTCAGTAATGCTATGTTTTTAGCTTTAGTGAATGCCACTATGACCTGCTTCCAGCTGACAGTTGGAGGGTTATGCTGGCAGAGATTTTACAAGGGGTGGTAGGGGGAGTGGGGGTAAAGTTTGAGCTGAATTTGTCAACCAGCAGATTTGCTCAGTGAAGGGGGTACCATTTACTACCAGTTCAGCACACTGTTATGTATTATCTTTGAGGTGTCAGACATAGCTGTAGAAGGCCTTGTGGTTGTCTTTAGCCTGAGAAGCTATTTGGACCTCAAAATTAGCTTTGTGGGATTTAATTAATCATCTTAGTTTCCTGTTTAGTTGTATTAGTGAGATCTTGTCATTATGAGATTTGCTCTTTCTGATTTTGGCCATGACAGTTTTTCCTTTTCTTATACACCCTGTTAGGATTAGGATTAGGATTCCACCAGTGTGGCATGTTTATTGGCTTTATTTTAGGCTTATGTCTACTAGGTACAGCAACCTCTATATAGCCATTTACATGATTGTACAGTTTTTTGTGAATAATTCTGCATAGGCTGTTGTGAACTCTGGGATGGGCAGGACAACAAATTTTGACAAAATGTTGCTTAATAGGATGCAGTTTGCTTTAAAACAGTTACTAACCATAACAGATTTCTCTGGGTTTTCCAAGATGACTTTTATTATGAATAGAACAGCTTTGTGATCCAACCTTACCAGTGAGGACATGCCACAGGAGGGTGCAGTGCTCTTTATTGGTGAGAACAAGGTACAGTATGTTTGAACCTCTGGTTGAAGTGCTCACTAACTGATCAAGTGCGTTTGTGTTAATAAAGTCCAGAAACACTATGCCTGTAAATTGGTGGCAGTGTATGTTTCCTAGTCTATAGTGGGGTATGTAAATTATTCCATGAATAGAGTGTTTGTTTGGATGGAGAGTGCCTCCAGTAGGTCTAGATAAGAGTTGTGGGATTCTTAGGCATAGATGGTGACCAATAGCTTGTCAAGATATGGTAAGGGTCACTATCTAAGGTGATTTGCACATGGATGAACTCTGGGGTATCATCCTGTTTAACCAAACAGGAGGTAAACTTGCTGCAAATGTAGATCAAGACACCTCTACCTTTAGTCTCTGTCTGTGCAATTGATGATCTAAGTGTGGAAGACATTGTACTTTCGGTGGCTTTAAATCATGCCTTTTTAACAGCACAGATGTCTATATTTTCCAGAGTGAGAAGAGCTTGTAAGGTGTTGAGTTTCTTTTTTAAGGCTGCTAGAACTGAGCAGTAACACCGTTAGGTTCCTTTAGGTTTTCATCGCTATGTTGGTAAGTTTATCACTTTGGCATTGCCTAAAAAGGCTCTAAGGGGCTGGATAAAATTTTAGCCAAAATTCAGAATCCCAGTTGGACAGGTACAGGCCATCTCTGGCAAATCAGCTTGGTCTGTTGGCCATGTCCATTCAGGCTGACAGATACTGAAACTAAGCCAATTGCTAAAATCAGTTGTTTTTTGTTCACACTTTGGCATCATCCTTGGTAAAGGTAGAATGCTGCTCAGTGCTACATTCAGTGATATCCATAATTTCTTTCTTCATATAATCCAAAATGGTATATCTTGGATCATTTACGTTCACTATGACAGAATCATACTGGTATCTCTGGTGGAATGACTTTGAGTATCCTGGCTCCAGATAAAGCAGTTTGAGCTTACTGACTCTGGAAAAGCAGGTTGTATTTTCTTTTCATTTTCTGAAGCACATGAGAATGATTTATTACTTCAACGACTTGATTAAAATTAATCAGATCCATATTCCAAAACAAAGGGAAAATTGCAGTAGTCCTGTTTCAACTTTTACTGCAAATCACAGGTTTCTAAAGTCCAAACAGTCAAATACAAACTGAAATGTTCTTTCTTTCAAAATCAAGTTGCTTAAACCACAGAGAGCTACATTCCAAAATTTATTTTATTTATTTTTTTATTAAAAATAAAATTAAAAATAAATAAATATATATATATATATATATATATATATATATATATATATATATATATATATATATATGTATATATATATATATATATATATATATATATATATATATATATATATATACATACATATACACACACATATACATATATATACATATATATACACACACACAAACACACACACACACACACAGAAGCATGCTTACTTAAAGTCTAAATGGATGAGCATTGAACTTGTCAATTAAGCCACTCCAATTTTGAACAACCCGATCTCTGCTCTCCACAGAAAATCAGTGTGTGTGTGTGTGTGTGTGTGTGTGTGTGTGTGTGTGTGTGTGTGTGTGTGTCTCTGTCTATCTATGCACACGTGCATGTGTGGGCCTGTCTATCTAAGCGCGTGCATGTGTGTGTGAGTGTGTGTGTGTGTGTAACACATACATATATGATATATATATATATATATATATATATATATATATATATATATATATATATATATATATATATAGGTCTACCTGATAACTCCAACACACTAAAACACCGACAATTAAATCACCGACGCCACAAAACCGAAAGTTCAAAAACACAAAACTTCACATGCCCGATAAACCACAAAGCCCGACAATCAACAAACAAAACAACCCCCCTGTCCAAAAAGCACACACACAACACAAGCACACCAAAAACCTTACAAACCCACACTAAACCTTACATACACAACTATCTATGCACTAACCTTAACCCAAACCCTAACCCTAAGGTCCGCCACTATCGCACTCTTACCTAACCTGCGCCCTAACCTTAACTCACTTAACCCATCCCTAACCCTACAGTCTGTCACTATCGCATACTCGCCTGCCACATGCCCTAACCCTAACTCCCATAAACTGCCCCTAACTCTACAGTCCGTCACTATCACACACTTACCTTAACAAGTTGGTGTTCTCAGTGTCGGGAGTTTCAGCTGTCGATTATCTCCACTGTCGATCTTCTGGTGTTGGTGTTCTCATATATATATACATACATACATACATACATACACACACACACACACACACACACACACACACACACACACACACACACACACACACACACACCTATTTATACCTATATAGACACACACACACACACACACACACACACACACACACACACACACACACACCTATTTATACATATATACAGATAATAGTATATATGTTCTTCCACAGAATTTTATCCTCACCATCTTTTTCGCAACAATCTGAAATGAAGCTTCTCCCATTTCTTGTTAGCTATTTAAAATTCTGGGTGGCAGATCAAAAGAGGGAGTGTTCCTATGATGGAATGCATTTTACAGCTGTAAATAAGAGTGAATACTCATGTGAGCAAACATTTTTTAATGGTGTTTTAGCTTACTGCTTTTTGTGTGGTATCACGGGGCAGTGGATTTAGGAAATTTGCCCTTTCCTTGCTGTTTTGCAATCTTGGAGCCATATCTAATTAGCAGGGGGTATGGGTGTGTAGCTCCCCAGATATGGGATGCAGGGGGGTTGCCCCTATAAAGATAGTTTTGTTATTGGGCGTTTTTGATCATTTTAAATGCAATCTAAAATTATCTTTGTTTCTTCTCTCTCTTCTGCACATTCAAAATGTTGATATATTCCTTTGCATATTAACTAAAGGCAGCTTAAAGCAATATTTTCTAATCTAAATTTTCTAATTTAGTGTCTTTTTTCCTTCTGAATGTTTCCAAATCAGTATTATGTTCATAGTAACTTTCAAATGTTCCTACACATTAAATGTTCTATATACAAATTCTACCTATGTATGCACTTAATATCAGTTAATACATGTGACATTTCTTACCCCATACAGCCTTGTACCAAACAATTTTTCATTTCTTTATGTTTTACATTTCCTTTGTCCTGGTCCACTTCAATAAACATACAGCACCGAATGACATTTGATGACCTTTATTAAACTTCCATAAACATGATTGTTAACCAATAATTATACATTTCAACCAAAACTATGACACAGGTGATAACATCCATGAAAGAAAATAAAAAATAACCATAAGGGCAGCGTAACCACTCACCCTTGATAAGCAGCGTCCCCCACTTGCTCACTTATCTTTGCACTAGCAAGGCAGTGTTACCCCGCTCACCTTCAATTTATTGAATTACACCACCATCCAAATAAGCAGCTCTGCTTATTACCTTATCCAACAGAGCAACCATTCACTTTCCTTCCCAACTTATTGAATTGCACATCCAACACTAGAGGGGGAACAGAACAGGGCAAACCTGCCCCTCTTCTCCACCTACCAGCCTGACCAGGCTGTTACCCCTCTCACTGACCACATTTCCAACAACCTAAACCCCATTAAAGGCATAAAGCCAAGCATAATTTGGTGTACCCTGTCTTGCCTAACCAGAATGTCTCCATGCCATCACCCCTCAATCCTCATCACCAACAAAAATATTCAGTTACCTAAACAGCTAAAACAAACCATTGATCCCTCTCCAATGCTAAAACCACCACAAACTCAGAAGCCTAAAATACCCATACTCTTGTTACCCAACTACCAAACCAGTGAAAAAAAATGTTTTAATTACTCCCAGAATCCATACTCCAACTAAACCAGCAAACACTAAGCCCATTGCCCCTTGAAACCAAAAAAAGGTAATAGCATACCCTCACGCCATGTAGACAAACTGCTTACACCACCATACACAGCCTTTACCAGTACAACCCCAAATGTACCACAAACCATAAAACAAGCCCCAACAAAACTAACCAAATACAATGTACACCAACTGGCACCAGACACACCAGGTCAGTGACTAACCCTCACAATCCAAAATGTGGTAAAATAATCCATCCCTACCTCCCTTAAAACTGCAGTAACTCGAAGCTACTCCATCACATACTGCCCCTGCAATGGGCACATCCCTCATGACAACATGCCTAAACTGCTGCACCTGCTTTCCACAAGTCTTCCCGAATTATGTTCCCCTCTTTCTCCCCAGACTAACAGGGCTCTGTGCCCATGGAACAACTAAATGGGTAACCATAAATTCATGGCAAGAGTTTGACCCAGTCCCTCTTGTACAAGAATATAAGTACTGCATGGGGAAATAAGGTTGATTTGGCTGGCCTGTAAAGGTCCTAGAGCCCTAATCTGAATAACTGCCTATGATCCCGTGACTGTTGTGACTCCACCCCACCTAGCCCAAATCCCCACCAGCAGTGACCTGCCTTAATGAACAATAAATACAAATTACTTGTAGCCTCATTGTGCACTACTCCAACAACTGGAACTTCCACCCCAGCAGAATCTATTACCTTAGAGATCCACTTCCTTCAAGCCAGTAGCTGTTGCCTACTTAGTTTTCTCCCAGGTATGACCTCATTGCTCATCACCGTAATGATTGAGACATCCACTACATCTTACTTCCACTATCTGGGACCTCGCTGGGTAATGCTACAGCAAATGGAATGCCCATCACAACACCACCATCTGCACAAAGACAAAGTAAATTGCATTAGCGAGTGTTTCACCTTTTACCCATTTACACATTATAGCAGTGGCGTTCCTCAGCTTGGTAATGGAGAGAAAAACAGACAGTGCAATGAAAATTTTATACCATTCCATCCCTTGGCAGTACAGTAAATAATGGACCCTGCCATGGCATCCATGTGACAGGAGCGGCTTTCTTAACATAACACCCCATAACATTACCATGCCTCCTCCTGGACTCAGAATATACGAGACTAATTATTCTAACCTAACCTAAAGTGAAAATACCTATCTATCCATGAGATGGTGCTGTCCTATTCCACCAAATTGGTAGGCTACACACTAAAGTGTGCTAGCCTTTTTATAGCATTTACAGTGTTTTCTGTGTGTTTTTCTGCTGTTTCCTGAAAAAAAAAATTCTCTTTTCCCGCATTTGCTGAACTAGATTAGTCCAGATTTCAGGTTTTTCTGAATTCTGGACTGTGGTATAGTTTCCTGTGTTGCCCATATCCTTACTTGGATAGGAGGAAGCTTCTCTGTTCACCAGTGAGAGTGGGGAGCTTTGAGCAGCCTATCTGTCCCTGGAGGAGTGGTCTCAGCCCTGAAACTAGTAGCTTATTGGCCATTTTGGGTCAATTCCTATCTCTTTCAGTTTCCCTGCTTTAAAACCTACATTTGTGTTGTTTTGCGCCAGTATACAACTCTTCACAGCTCCTCGTGGTGCCCTGCAGAGTGATACAGGCAACAGAGAGACCCAAGAGAGACTTTTACAGATTTAAGTATTTTTTTCTCAGTTTTTTTGCTCCGACTGCCTTTTCCCACCTAAAAAGTGAATTTCTAACTGATCTGTGCTTTAAAAAGTTTAAATTGCATTTGCCTTCTGCTTTTTACAGTTTTTGCACTTGTTTTATATCATTTTAAGTCATTTTTGTATTTTATAACTGTTGTAGGCTACACACTAAAGTGCGCTAGCCTGTTTATAGCATTGACAGTGTTTTCTGTGTGTTTTTCCTGCTGTTTCCTGATAAAAACAAATATATATATATATATATATATATATATATTCTCTTTTTCCGCCTTTGCTGAAATAGATTAGTCCAGATTTCAGGTTTTGCTGAATTCCGGACTGTGGTATAGTTTCCTGTGTTGCCCATATCCTTACTTGGATAGGAGGAAGCTTCTCTGTTCATCAGTGAGAGTGGGGAACTTTGAGCAGCCTATCTGTCCCTGGAGGAGTGGTCAGCCCTGAAACTAGTAGCTTATTGGCCGTTTTGGGTCAATTCCTATCTCTTTCAGTTTCCCTGCTTTAAACCCCGCATTTGTGCAGTTTTGCAGCAGTATACAACTCTTCACAGCTCCTCGTGGTGTCCTGCAGAGTGATACAGGCAACTTAGAGACCCGAGAGAGACTTTTACAGATTTAAGTATTTTTTTCTCTGTTTTTTTTTTGCTCCGACTGCCTTTTCCCACCTAAAAAGTGAATTTCTAACTGATCTGTGCTTTAAAAAGTTTAAATTGCATTTGCCTTCTGCTTTTTACAGTTTGTGCACTTGTTTTATATCAATTTAAGTTGTTTTGTATTGTATAACTGTTGTAGGCTACACACTAAAGTGCACTAGCCTGTTTATAGCATTTACAGTGTTTTCTGTGGGTTTTCTGCTGTTTACTGAAAAAAAAATATATTCTCTTTTCCCGCCTTTGCTGAAATAGATTAGTCCAGATTTCAGGTTTTGCTGAATTCCGGACTGTGGTATAGTTTCCTGTGTTGCCCATATCCTTACATGGATAGGAGGAAGCTTCTCTGTTCACTAGTGAGAATGGGGAGCTTTGAGCAGCCTATCTGTCCCTGGAGGAGTGGTCTTAGCCCTGAAACTAGTGGCTTATTGGCTGTTTTGGGTCAATTCCCATCTCTTTCAGTTTCCCTTCTTTAAAACCCGCATTTGTGAGGTTTTGCGCCAGTATACAACTCTTCACAGCTCGTCGTGGTGTCCTGCAGAGTGATACAGGCAACAGAGGGACCCATGAGAGACGTTTCCAGATTTAAGTATTTTTTCTGTTTTTTTTTTTTTTTGCTCCGACTGCCTTTTCCCACCTAAAAAGTGAAATTCTAACTGATCTGTGCTTTAAAAAGTTTAAACTGCATTTGCTTTCTGCTTTTTACAGGTTTTGCACTTGTTTTATATCAATTTAAGTCGTTTTTGTATTGTATAACTGTTGTAGGCTACATACTAAAGTGTGCTGGCCTGTTTATAGCATTTACAGTGTTTTATGTGTGTTTTTCTGTTGATTCCTGAAAAAAACAAACAAAAAAAAAAAAAAAACCCAAAAAATCTCTTTTCCCGCCTTTGCTGAAATAGATTAGTCCAGATTTCAGGTTTTGCTGAATTCCAGACTATGGTATAGTTTCCTGTGTTGCCTATATCCTTACGTGGATAGGAGGAAGCTTCTCTGTTCACCAGTGAGAGTTGGGAACTTTGAGCAGCCTATCTGTCCCTGGAGGAGTGGTCAGCCCTGAAACTAGTAGCTTATTGGCCATTTTGGGTCAATTCCTATCTCTTTCAGTTTCCCTGCTTTAAAACCCGCATTTGTGCGGTTTTGCAGCAGTATACAACTCTTCACAGCTCCTAGTGGTGTCCTGCAGAGTGATACATGCAACAGAGAGACCAAAGAGAGACTTTTACAGATTTAAGTAATTTTTTCTCTGTTTTTTTTTTTTTTGCTCCGACTGCCTTTTCCCGCCTAAAAAGTGAATTTCTAACTGATCTGTGCTTTAAAAAGTTTAAATTGCATTTGCCTTCTGCTTTTTACAGTTTTTGCACTTGTTTTATATCAGTTTAAGTTGTTTTGTATTGTATAACTGGTGTAGGCTACACACTAAAGTGCACTAGCCTGTTTATAGCATTTACAGTGTTTTCTGTGTGTTTTTCTGCTGTTTATTGAAAAAAAAATATATATTCTCTTTCCCGCCTTTGCTGAAATAGATTAGTCCAGATTTCAGGTTTTGCTGAATTCCGGACTGTGGTATAGTTTCCTGTGTTGCCCATATCCTTACGTGGATAGGAGGAAGCTTCTCTGTTCACCAGTGAGAGTGGGGAGATTTGAGCAGCCTATCTGTCCCTGGAGGAGTGGTCTCAGCCCTGAAACTAGTAGCTTATTGGCCGTTTTGGGTAAATTCCTATCTCTTTCAGTTTCCCTGCTTTAAAACCCGCATTTGCGTGGTTTTGCACGATTTTGTGCATAGCGCAGCATCGGGCAGCGCCGCTTAAATTGGTTTAAACTATTCCCGGCTTCACAAAGACTGCTCTTCACTTTTTCCCTTAGAACTGCTCTAAATCTTAAAGTAAGCACTCTATTTTCATTCTAAAGCCCTGCAGTTACTCGTATAAGTAATCTTATAAGTAAGCACTAATAAACTAAAGCACTACACCCTCGTATACTCCCTTTAAGTTCTTGGCTCCCTATTGGTCCTTTTTGATCAGTCAAAAAGTAGTTCCTTATACTATTCTGGCATGTCCAAATGTCAGTTTTGGGTTTACTCTCCAGTCCAGCTGGTGAATCTGGGAATCTTGAGGCAATGTTACATCTGCCTTATGTACACAGACCAGCCTCTCCTTCTCCCAACAAGCTCAAATATATGTGAGAGTTGCAACGATATAGCCAAACTGTAGGCTGAGCTCTCTCAAACCAGTACTGGCACAGTCAGTCAGGAGGAGAAGATAACCACGCACACCACAAAACCAGTCTCACATGGACCTATCACAACAGCCAACCAAACACATAAACACACAAAACATACTCAGAGGCTCTAAATAAAAATCTGCCCAAGCAGCAGAGACCTCCAAAGCAGACATCCAAGCAACCGCTACCCCACAACAATACCCATGTATCACATAGTTCACAAAGTCAGTGTGCCACACAGTCTCAGCCCTTAAGGCTAAACAGCACACCTAATACACTTGTAATAGGTGACTCTATTGTCAGACACACTGACGTCCCACTCACCAGGCTGAACAAGGAGAAGGTCACTGTAAGCTGCTTGTCGGGTGCCAGGATGCGCCACATAACACAAGCACTCAGGTCACTCCAAAGCAAGTACAAATATGACTCCGTCATTGTCCATGCTGGTGTAAATGACCTGAGATGTACATCCCTGGACTACATGAAAAGAAACATAGAAGAACTTTCTGATCATGTAGCCCAGGCTGGTATGACCCTGACCTTGTGTAGCATCTTACCCTCACCAAGAATAATGCCACAGTATAAAGACAGAATGATCAATTTTAACAATTGGCTAAAGTATTGTTGTCATTCACAGGGGATCCACTGTCTGTCAGCCTGGGATGACATGCTCGACAAGCCACGTTGCTTTGCTAGGAACGGCTTGCACCTGTCACCCCTGGGCTTTTGAATACTGGCTAAGACTCTTACCACCCCAATAGTGTCTTTTTTAGGCAAGGCTCAAAAGACAAACCCACCTCCATAGACAACACAAGGAAAAAGAAACTAAGGGTAATGCTGCTCAACTCCAGAAGTCTAAACCTCAAGATGCACGCACTCGAGGCTCTCCTCAGTATGGAGAATATTGATATCTGTGCAGTAACAGAAACCTGGTTCAAGGCTCTCAAGAGCACCCCAGCACTACCAGGTTCTACCTCATACAATGCTTTTTGGCCCCAAAACTCAGATTGAACCACAAAAGGAGGGGGACTATCCATATTCATCAAAGATACTCACACCTCCAGGTTAGTGGCACTGCACAAAGCATCAGAGACCATCAATGTGCAACTAACAGTGGGAAAAACTGCCTTTCAATTTGTAGCCTGCTACAGACCACCCTCCCAAACTCAGGAACCCCACTCGGCTTTCCTGAGAACACTGGAGAATATGAAGGTCTCTCAAAACACCATCATATTGGGTGACTTCAACTACCCAAACATAGACTGGGAGCACTACTCAAGCCCCAACACCCTCACCCAACGGTTCATAGAATTTATAAACTCAAATGCTAGGGAACAACTGATCACCACTCCCACAAGAGGGGAAAACATATTGGACCTGATCATCACCAACATGGGGACTCTATGTTTCATACCAGAGGTATACCCCTCATTGGTAAGATGTGACCATAAATTAATCTCACTGGACATCGATATCCCGTCCCCACCCCCAGCCAAGGAAACCACGGTGAAGAACTTCTCAAAAGCAAACTTTACACTTCTCAAAACCGAGGTGGAATCCTTCAACACCCCTGGGCCAGTGGAAAATATGGCCCCAACCGCAGAATCCTTTACAAGCGCATTCTATGGACACCTACAGGAATGCATGGATCATGCCATCCCAAATAAAACCAAGACTCACTCCTCCAAAGGCAGGAGACCTGTCTGGTGGACCCCAGCCATAAATAAGCTATACAACAGAAGGAGGAAGCTACTACATAATAGAGCAAAATCCCAAAAAGGGAAGGCATCTCTGATCAGTACTAGCAAGAAACTACGATCCCTCATAAAATCATTTAATGCCAGCTTCGAAAGAAAAATTGCACAAGACGCTATAGATAATCACAAGGCCTTCTTTAGTTATGTCAGGAACCTGGGTGGCAACTCCCAGATATGCTCTGAGTTAGTGCAAAATGACAAAAAATATACTGAACCCACAGACATTGCCAACATTCTGGCATACAGGTTCAGTGCAAACTTCTCCCCCCCTTCCCCCCCAAAAGAGCAAATGTCTATCCCAACAGAGTATAGCCTCCCTGACATCACAGATGCACAGGTGAGAGCTGCCCTCTCCAAAGCAAAAAAACACAGCATCAATGAGACCGGATGGTGTCCCGGGCTGTGTCTTACACAAGCTCCAAGAAGAACTGAACCCTCACATAAAGTCACTGTTCAATCTCAGCCTTACTACAGGATATGTACCCAAGGAATGGCGTACAGCAACAGTGCTCCCACTCCACAAAGGTGGTGCCACAACGGACCCCGGAAACTATCGCCCTATAAGCCTGACTAGCTTGGTCTGCAAAGCTATGGAGCGTATCATCATGGAACTCATAAACAAAGACATTGGGAACCTCCAAACACTGGATCCTACCCAATTCGTCTTTGTTAAGGGCAGATCTTGCCTCTTGAACCTGGTCGACTTCTTTGAAACAGTCACCAAGGCCATAGATGAAGGGAAGGTAGTCCACACAGCCTACCTGGACCTCGCAAAAGCCTTCAACACAATACCCCACTCGGGCATCATCAATAAGCTCACCAGCTTAAATATCAACCCCTATGTCACAAGATGGGTTGCAAGCTGGCTCAGGGATAGAACCCACATGGTCAGAATTGCAGGTGCCATGTCAGACTCCAAACCAGTTACAAGTGGCATCCCACAAGGCTCAGTCCTGGGACCTCTCTTGTTTGGTATATATTTCTCTGAGGTACAGGCTAACACGGGGGGACTATGGCTGACCAAGTTCACAGATGACTGCAAACTGGGTGCCATAATCGACTCGCCAACTGACACAAGCATCCTCCGAAAGGGTCTCACAGAGACGGATAACTGGTGCCAGAGCCATGGCCTAAAGCTAAATGCCAAAAAGTGTGTAGTCATCCCCTTTGGGAAAAACAAAGTGCCCACAAATTACCACATAGGTGGTAATCCATTAAGTACAGAAGATATAATTAGGGATTTGGGGACCCAAGTAGATAGCAATCTCTCCTTTGACAATCACGTTGCCAAAGTGGTTAGAAAGACCTTCTATATAGCCCACCTTATCATGAAAGGGTTCACATCTAGATCAAGAGAGGTCATTGTGTCCCTCTACTCATCACTCATCAGGCCCATAATTGAATACAATGCCCCATTTGGGATGTACCTTACCCGACACCTGAAGCAACTGGAAAGACCCCAAAAGAACCTCACCAAGAGGATCAAGGGACACAAACAGATGCCCTACGCAGTTAGGCTAAAGAAACTCCAGCTCTACTCAGTTGCTTACCGCCTACTCAGAGGCAATCTGTGCCTGACGTATAAAGCCATGTCCAAACCAGAATTAATGGACATGCTCCACCTCAGGAAATCCAAATCCCTTAGAGCTACACACTCCAGGGACTTAAACCTCAGCACAGAAATAAATAGGACATGCTGGAGGGACAGATTCATATCCCAGAGGCTCCCCTCACTCTGGAACAAAATCCAAATCCATGTTAGGCAGAGCCCCTCAATGACCCTCTTCAAGAGAAATCTTGAGTGGATGGGAGATTGTAGGTTTACCCCTGGGATCTCTTCTGTGTCCCTACTAGACAGAGGCACAGTAAACTAACCTTAAAAGGGCTATCTTCTGTGACCTACTATGCAGAGGCACAGTTATCTAAAAGGGTGGCAAAAGCCAAACACACTCTGGCTAGGCTTATAAATGCCCTAGGGCAGATAGCCTAGTATCAACCTATGAACCTATGAAATCTTCTAAAGGATAGCAGTTCAGAACCATTATCCCAAATAAAGGTTCTTCACCAACCTAACTCTTCTGATGGGCATGCAGCCTGCACAATGACCATCCATATGAGCGCTCCAGTGCTTTGGCAAAAGACAAACCGTATATGGAACAGGTGACAGGATGACCAAAACCCATACACCTACAAACTCTTAGGTAGCCAAGAGGCACACTACTGTAAAACACTGCTGCTGAACAACCCCTGGCTACTGCTGCTATAAACTATGGCCAACCCCCAGTAGAAAGCATGCTCTCACAGAGGTAACAACTGCTGGAAAAAAGTCCCTGAATTAGCAAGACTTCCAAAAGAAATTGAGTAGCTGCTATGCCTTATCCCTACCACATGACCCAATATACGTTAATAGCAGTGTAAAGCCACTACCATAAAGTGGCAAGAACACCCCATATTAGGACTTCCAACCCCGGCCCTATCAACCCTAAGGCCAAGGTATTCTGCGAAAACATATACAATGGAGAGGTATGGGATGTTAAGCTCTAGCAGTTACCCATCCCCCACCCCAGTACTGCAATCCCCTCACCCATGCTCCCCATCCATCCCCAATCCCACTATGGACAGCACCATACCACACATGATCACAATGACTGTTAGCAAAAAGCCCCTCTCAGTTGTCAGAGCCCTTCCCTCATGAACCCTGAAGGGGAAACAGTCTGAAACTGAAACATCCATCACCATTTTAATTCAATCCATAAAGATTTGCCAGTAATTTGCCAGGGACCACAATTATTTACAACAAACCAATTTGGAACTAGCTCAGTGAAATAATTGTTGAAGGGTATTCTGCTTTGCAACACCTAAAATATATATTGAACAGAAAGTGTAAAGAATTTGTTCTGCCATCTCATTAAAAGACAATAATATGAATATCTTTCAAGCACGTCCAGACATATAGCAGTATAATCAGGTTTTATGTGAGTACTATGGCCATTAGTTTCTATTGTAATGCAGAATTAGGTCAGTCCTACTGATAATGCCCACCTCCTCACGTCTAACCATGCACTGAACCCCAGCCATTTATCCGACCTCTAGCTAGTGTCCCAACAAATCACCTAATGTGTGTTCCGGATTAGGGTATACCAAGAATTAAATGTAAAGGCTCCACACTGCAACCAGGCATGCCACAGGCACAACCACAACTGTTAGTCATACCAAGAGCCCATAAGGCTAATAATTTAAAATATGAAGCAGATTTCTGAGTTCAACATCTGTACCACTGAGAGGTATGCAGCTACCCACCAACATGAAGTCAAAATTGTTATCATTGGTCTTGTTGTAAAGTGTAACCTAAACCCTTTCAACCCTTTTATGAATATATTGAATAAAGCCCTTTGCTGATACAAAAACCCGATAAGAATCAATGAAACCCAAAACTGAAGGTACCTGTGGAAGTCAAGTTAACTGGGTCTTAATGATTCCGTCCCCTTGAAATCTATACTCAAAACCCGCCCCCTTAGGTAATGCATTTAATCTTTGTGTGCACTCCTTAATATGTTATACTGCATTATGCGTCTTTTACATATTGTACATTTTGCATTTTTAATATATGCAGTATGTTACAAACATATTTTACATATACTTTTCATCACTTGGCTGAATATGTAACGCGGACAAAAAGGGGGAGGGTCTTTTTGTGAATAATGTTTTTGATTGGTGTGTCTGTATTAGGACTCCTTTAAAATTCAATCAGCATTTTTATTTAGTTGTCTGATGAAGCAATTCTCAGTTGTATTGTGAAAGCGCTTACCATTAAATTTTATTTGTGTGATTCTACAATACTGGACTACTATATTTGTTGCCGTATTAACTTGACTTCCACAGGTACCTTCAGTTTTGGGTTTCGTTGATCCTTTTATGAATATAACTGTTGTCTTTTCTTTAACATGTGCACACTGTCTTTGCTAAAAGCATTCTTAAAAGTATAATATAAAAATGCATTTCTGGTATCCAATCTTGCTGGGCCAAAGGACCATTTTAAACATTGATCCTCCCCAATGCTCATAAATACTCACCGACAAAATAAGGGCAATGTTAAATATTGTTCATACAAACTTAGAAAGTTAATGGAATATCAAGGCCTGTACTTGCATGCATTTTCTGATGGGACTGAAGTCAGAAACGCAAGCCTGTCATTTTCCAACTTTGCAAGCGACCTCCCTTCTATGAAAAACGGGCCAAGATTATAAAGCAAGATGTATCCATTCTGCAAAATTCTGAACAGAAAAGAGGTATGCTTCACTGCCCACTGAATGAAACTGAGCCCAAAACCACCAACGTATGTACTTTTTTTATCCCCAAGAGAACGCCAGGATTAATGTCAACAAGACATACACCCTAACCACGTCGCTGCTAGAAATTAGAAAATGTATTTGCACCATTATGGGACCGCCGACAGTGGTAAGTGTTATATCTATAATCTGGGAGCTGGAAGTCATAGTGACATTAAACTGTATGCCTACTCATAAGCCATGCAAATATGCAGATATGAAGCACTATGAACCAGATATATTTTAGTAGATAATTAAAAAAAAATCTCAACTATTTGCCTGAGCTATTTGAAAAGATGGAATAATAATTAATACAGATGAAAGGGAAAATTCTCTAAACTAGCAACAACACATCAGTTACAACAATGTAAACTGGCATGGCAATCATCGCAGCAACAGACATGAGATAACTTGCCGATCTGTAACCAAATAACCCCAACCCCCCCCCCCCCCCCCCCCCCATGAATCTCATAGAAGAAGATCAATCTGAACAAAGCCCGATGTAACAGAGAGGACAGAGCCACAAATTATTGATGCACCTTAAATCCTGCTCTTATAAACTTAGAAAGTGTCAAGAATAACATGCTTGACTCGCTGCATCACCAGGGAACCAGATTACTACGTGACCTCGTTACGTACAGAGATCATCCAGCAGGGTTTCAACTATGCCATGCCCATCTGGTGTACCAGCATGCCTGTTGCCATTGCAGCTGCCGGCAGGCCGCTACCATATTCCTGAGGTAGGGCGAGAGGCTCCGAATCAGAGAGAGAGAAAAAAAAAACATACTACCTTCCCAAAAGCCTTGTTGAAGCCACCTGCACTCTGTGATGTAACCCCTAAAACCAAAAGCAATCACTCCAACAACAACGACAATACACCATACAACACTAATGGTCAACAGGTCTCGGAAACCTGCAGGATCCACCTCGGGTGACATAACCCAACTACTGAAGCCAGTTACACTAGTTATACGTGCTAGAGTTACAAAATTTTGCTGTCAAGAAAAGAACAAAAACTAAAGCAAAATGGCATTTAATTAGCCTTCCCAAACCCCATGAACTCCCTGCCCCGGAAAATAATAAATAAACCCCTGTGCTCTTTACCTACTATAATAGCAATGGGGGCTCCCTGCCAGGGGGCACAATCCATATGCCATACAGTGGATGCATGAGACTGTGTGTGTTAATGAAGAGCCAAAATAGCTCACAAACTTTACCACTCTACTCGTAACACAAATTAAAAGCCCAAGCAACCACTACAGTATCCAAGAAAGGAGCATACCTCTTAACCTCTTAACGCAAGAAATCAGACAAAGCCCAAAACAATTGTGTGTGTGTGTGTGTGTGTGTGTGGGGGCAATAACCGAAAACTAGGGACAGATCTTAAACCTTACTATTAGAAACCTAGAAAGTCGATAAAACAGGATCCATGTCAGCCAGGATGAAACCTTCTGAAGAAAATGAATTCTGAAACTCAAATGTATGTCATTGTTTAGTGACTTTAATTCTCAGTGATTTGCCTGAAAGCTACACATTTTGTGAGGAACAGACTAAAATATGAAGCAATCTGTACATTCTGTAAAAATCTGGGCAGTACAGGGGTATGAGGAGCCAATCGCACACAAGGCAAACTAAAACCGTACCGCATGAGCAATTACACTCTACACTGGCTGCAGGTGTGAGTGTATCTGCGAGTGTGATGGTGTGAACCCTGGCTTTAACCGATCATCGCCATTTCTGTATTTCACTCCTCGTTTTTCATCTTTGCCAGTTATAGCTGCACCAACCATACGTGGCAGGGTAATGTTCAGCTAGCAGCCCGGGAAATCATTTGTGGCTGGCTGTGACACCAGAACAAACAGCAATGAGTACTTTGCTGAGAAAAAAATGCGAGGGCAAAGAAAAAGCTACTGAAACCACCGATCATCTTGAAAACTACCAAGGGATTAAAACATGCCCGGAAAGTGCCCCTATCGAGATTCATAAGGTAACAACCTTAGAGAAACAATAAGTAGTAACAAGCACGACTTGCACCTTCTTAAGTATCAAGCTTCCTTCCTACCCACCAGCCATCCTGAGCACTACCAAGGAATTTTATTTTTATCCTTCTTTATATATATATATATATATATATATATATATATATACACATATATATATATATATATATATATTTTTTTTTTTTTTTTTTTTTTTTTTTAAAAACATAAGCAAAGGGAGCTCCATCATAAGGTTACACTACAGCACTAAACATAAGCAAAGGGAGCTTCTTCAGGAGACCAAACTACAGCACTACCCCTCCACCCCCTGCATCACATCGCACTTCCCCCAACATACCCATTTAACTCTATGAAAGCCAGGGGGAGAAAAGAAAAAAAAACCTCTTCACACACATAGTTATTAAGCCAAGACCTACCTGATCAATGGCATACCTACTACAGGTCGTCATGGACATGACCCTGCACTCTAGCAAGTTCACGCCAAAAATGTGACTCGTTTCTCAGTTGCACTTAACAAAACTCTCTAAGCCTCTCCCTACCATTACCCCATTTCCTCCTAAATATCCCTCAATCCCATACTAACCCTATCATCCCCTTATTCTCTTAATTATTGCTAATCTACGTATCTAGTCTCACTTGAAGATGTCCCAGGACAAAATGGTCTGTTCCAAACCTTGTTTATCAAGTAAACACTCTAAGGCTAATTTCTACATAAAATTCCTTCTCAGTCTAACATGAATGTTGGTCTCCCCTGCCTGTTCTATAAATTGTTTTTCCTATCCATTATATGTTATGTAAATAATGGTTTGACAGGGTCTATATTAGAACATCGAAGTTTCATAACTTTGAATGTTCTAATATCGAACCCTATTCAGCGAAAGCTGAAAACATCGAACATACAGAACAGCAAATTTTTTTCTAGGGAAAAAAATTGCTGTTCCAAATCACATACACACAACACAAGCACACCAAACAACAGCAATCCACACACATACACCTAAAATCTTTTGCCTAACCCTACACTAAACTATACACACACCACTAACTATTCACTTACCTTAACCCAAACCCTAACCCTAAGGTCTGTCACTATCGCACACTCACCTCACCCGCTCCCTAACCTTAACTCACCTAACCTGCCCTAACCCTCACGTCTACACAATCACATACATACCTAACCCGTGCCCTAACCCTAACTCACCTAACCTGCCCTAACCCTCACATCCACACAATCGCACACTTACCTGAACCTGACCTGTAACTTTCCACCACAGCGCTGAAAATACCGAAGCAACAAAAATGGACAACCAAATTCTTTCCCTAGGAAAAAGATGGTTTTCTGTTGCTTCAATATTTTCAGCTTTTGCTGAATAAGGTTCGATATTAGAACATTCGAAGTTTTGAAACTTTGATGTTCTAATATAGACCCGGTTTGACATTAAATTTCATTACTACACACTACTAACTTGTCTTGTCATAATCATATTTCACATTCAATTAAATATCATCTTATCAGAATCAAAATAATATACATTTTTTCAGTAAGGTTTGAGAAATACAATTCAACCCTAATGTATAAGTTTAATGTAAAAATGCCAAAATACAACCAGATTCAGTAAAGTTTTTTTTCTTATAATATACATAATGGCAATCTTAGGCAAGCACTGCCTTGAACCCCAGAAGAAAGGCAAATATTATTTTCACTATCTAGTTCTATAATTCTTTAGGATGGGTGAACACCTTCCATAAAAATTAAGTTGAGTTAAATCTATTTTATTCAGATTAATATATATATTCTTCATAAAAGAAAAATTAAAAAATGTCCACATATTCAACATCTCCTACAGTTTATGCATTATTTTTTCCATCATTTAAATATAATATTCTTACCAAAAGCTTAAATTTCCTTTTTTGTGAATTATAACCAGTGTATCTGTACAGTATCCCCATAGGGTTCCTATTAGATGAACAAATGATCAAAATGTCTAGTACAACATGCTCGACACACTTTGATCGATTGTTCATCTAACTGAACACTGAAAAAGACGAAAACTGAAGTTCCGAAAAGTTTGAGTTGGCCATGGTGGTGAGTATAGCTTGTGACATAAGGATGCTACACTGTCTGGAATGGCTAGGCAAGTAAATTTTGTACTTGTGTGTGTATGTTGTGATTACCAGGTAATTGCCCTTTCCCCAGTGTAGAGCAATTTCGAAATTGGTATATATAGTTGGGGGGTGTGGGGGGCTTTGCCCCCCATTTTCTTTTAAAAGTAGAAGAGTGTGTTTAGGTTTGAAAGTTATTGAATGATGTAAGAATGTATGGGTTTATATGTATTAGTTGTATGTGTGTGTGTGTTGCATGTTAGTGTAGGGAAGGTGTGGGACAAACAAAACTTTTCAAAACTCGGGTTTTCGTTATTTTAAGAGTTCAATTAGATGAACGTTCGATCAAAGTGTATTGAGCATGTTGTATTCGACATTTTGATCATTCATTCATCTAATATAGACCCTCCCCATACCCTTAACCTTATCTTTACTAAACAAAATCCCTATGTTTCATAATGTCTGTTGTAGCCTTATGTCTTCTATCATCCAACTCCTAATTTTTTTCCAAATACTATCATTGTATGCATAAAAAAATTCCTCAGTCATTTCCCATCTCTGTGCTTGTAAATTCCATGTTGAGTCAGTTAGTACCACATTTATAACCAATGTCAATAGAGCAATGCTGAGAGAATGTCGTTTGATCCACTTTGCAGTCTTACATTCTCTTCTAACTGCCCATTAACCAGAAGTATCACATTTCTTTCTATAAATTGTCTTGCATAAGATACTTCTCCCAAAAACATACTTCTGCTAAAATTACATAAAGGATACAGTACAGAGAGATAGAGGGCTTTAGTTTAAGTCATACCTGTTGACCTGCTTGTGGAAGTAATTTGGAATAACCTGGGTAGCATTCTTGAATAACAATAAATAAATAAATAAATAAATAAATACATAAATAAATAAATAACTAAATAAATAAAAACACTTCCACTAAAAGCCACAGCTGTAGCAAGCAGCTTGCTACAGCTGATATGCTAAGCTCTGTGAATGCGCTGTCATCATAATCTTCTTAAATGAGTGCTGGTATTGCATTTGTAGCCCCATCAGCAACTGCAGACTATACCCCCATGTTCATGGAGCTGCCATCTCTTTTTTCCCACCCTAGTTACAGTTAGGATTGGATGTTTTTAGAGGAATAATGGTAATAAATCTGTAATATTCACCAGAAAGTGCAAATAAATTGAGTTATTCTTCTGCTAATTATATATTTACAATTGTTTGTTCTCTTCCAGATACAGTCATAAACCTGCTTGTATATTGAATTGTTCTATTCTGTTTTTTAACTGATTTTCTATTAAGTGTTTTATTTATTTAATCAGAAGGGATTGTGTTTGGAATTTTATTTATTTGTTTTTTAAGTGCAACATCACAGCACTGGTGAGACTGTAACAATCTAACCTTTTAGAAATGAAATTGTCTCTGAGCTACTGTAATTTAACATATCACATGGCTCATTGGAAGACTGTGCAATAACTGAGACCTCTGTGTCTGACAGTTCTGAATGAATCCTAGGAAGTCAGTGATTATAACTGATTTCTGTAGCTGTACATCGTAATGCTTTTCTTTGGTCTGGTAAGTATTAATCATAACTCACAGCAGTAGCACGCATTTGTCACATGCTGTTAAGGCAAGTTACCTGTCATATATTTATTCATAGTCAGCAGTACTGATCTTTAGATTGTAGACCCTGACCATTATATATATGAATTTGGACCAGCAGGGTGGATACAAGTAAATACCATTGCACCCTCATGTAGATATATGAAATTTTTATATGGAATATGCATATTAGTTAAATAAATGTAAAGGTATCTTACTCATTTTTGAATTAACATGGGACCTCTTATATCCACATGAGCTGCCTCCAACTGAAGCAGATGGGACCTTGGTTAAACATCTCATAGGAAGGATGATGAAGATAGGAGAGCAGTAAAATCTCCATATGTTGAACTGCTGTGTCTGTATTGGAAAATGAATCCAGGCAACTGAGCTGACAATAGAAACCACAGTCTACTGATCTTCCAGCCAGAAAGGCAAGCGTGCTATTTCATTCATTTAATTTTTATGATTAAGTTAGGGAAACTACTAATGTGGTTTGCAAGATGGCACAGATTTCTTTATTTGTGGTAATGAAAAAAGACAAGCTGGGCATAACCAACTTTGCAGAAATACAAGACATAATACTGCAAACTGGTTGCCCATGTGAGTCACAGTTATTGCATATGGAATGCAAGTAGTGAAGAAAACAGAAAGCAGATAAGGAGATTTTTTTCTCAAAGCAATCTTTAGAATTAAAGGGGAATATATCTCTATAATTACTGGGACTAACAAAGGTAGACTGCATGCATATCACAGTTTAGAAATGCAGGAACAAAGTTTTTTTTTTTTTTTCTGGCAGCATCTGTAGATTTTGCTTTGCACTTGATGAGATGTTTGTGGAAGAATCTTTCCTGCCCTGACATAATTTATTGCACAACATAGGGTACCACTTGCATAAGTATCAAATTGCTTCGGGGTGGTGTTAGTATTTTGGGGGCCCGCAGCAAATACTAACCTTCAGCCTAAGTATCATCATGCCAGTGCCATCTCCCTAAGCGACCTTTTAGCTCATGCTGCAAACTTTTAGGAATAGTGCACACAGACTCACCTGTAGCTGCAATGCTCATACATTACAGCACACCAATATACTGTTTTATGTTGGCCCATCTCACAGAGGGGCATTTACAGTTACTGACGTTTAGTTGCAATAATGATACATTGCAACAATTTTATGCACAGGTCTAGAATTAGGTGAAATGGTGCCCTAGGCCTACTGATTTAGCTCCACCCACACACACCCTCTAGTCCTCCCCTCTGTTTCTGCCATCTTGGAATCCCCATACTATGCACATTTTTCTTCCTTTTCTCACACTTTGCCTTACTTTTCAGTTTTTTCAAGAAGTCATAACTTTCTGTATGCTCTGAAGTGTATTTTAAATTTTTGTTTTCTTGTTACATGACCTTTTTACCAGTGATGGCCTAAACAGAAATTATGATTAAGGAAAGAAATTCAGTGTTGCTGTTTAGCTTTAGTTTTCCTTGCATCCTTTCAACACACCTTCCCTAACCAAGATAGCACAGTAATAAACTTGTAGGAAATAACTCAAATGAACCAGGCTCAAGAAGCCATAGGGTTAATGATGCTCTGGGATGCATTTTAGAGCATTTTTCCAGCCGTGTAATCTAATGGTAGCCTAAACAGAAATCGTGAGTAAGAAAAGAATTTCAGTCTTATTTTTTTTCTTTCAAGGAAGACATAAGTTGTGCCCAAAGTTTAATTTTCAAAGCTGACAAAATAGTAGCTCACAATAAACTAACAAGCCAGTTGTGTGGATACACAGATCCTATCTGGGAATACTGCCTGCTGTTCAAACCCTTCAAAAAAGACAATCACTGCCTATACATAACTCTGGTATTAGATTGGCATGAAAGCAGAGGTTCAGAATGCCACAGTCATGTATTTCAAGTGTCTGCTGACATACATAGCTTGCCTTATCACTCCTCACCACTAACTCCCCTGTATACCTGCCAGGTATGTGATTGTGAGGAAAGTGAAAAAATATATAATGATTAACAGCCACGGTGGTGCAACGGTAGCATTGTTGCCTCACAGCAAGAGGTTCTCCCGTTCGATTCTCGGCTGGAGTGCGGGGAGTGCCTTCTGTGTGGAGTCTGCATGTCCTCCCCACGGTTGGGTGGGCATTTGAAAGACATGGGTAAATGGGTGTGCCTTTGTTGAAGGTTGAACGTCGAGCTGGCACCTCGGCGTTCGTGAAAATCCACTGCCAATCATTAGCGGACTGGAGTTCCACTGTGGCGACCCCTAACCGGGAAAAGCCGAAAGACAACAACAACTGTACAGTATTTTACTTGTTGCTCCTAGACAGTACACTGCCCCTATGCAAGCTCTGAGGTCTGTGTGAAAAGTCAAAGAAACAATGACCACACTGTCCCTAGCCCAAACACAACCTATAATGACATCCTGTGTACAACTTTAAGGTTTGACTGTGATGAAAACTGAAGAAGTAATAACCACACAATCCCCCCCCCCATAACCTACAGGAGCTATCTGTGCACACACATCTGAGCAGGGCTGGTTTTAGAATGGGTGAGGCTAAGAGCAGAGGCCATTATCAGCTTTATCCTAAGAGGGTCATATCACAGCCCTGTTCAGGTTAAAGAATGTAATCAGAGAACTGAATCATTTTTATTTTTTCTCCTCATTTTCCCCAATCAGCAACAGCTTTTGTGCCCCTTCCCCCCCCACAACCAAGGATGATTAATGGAGCCCTCGATATCCATTTATACTATACAATCTGGGGAGAGGGGGCCACCGGATTCCTAGGAGATGTAAGTGTCTGAATGTTCTGTGATATATATTATGCCTTACTTTTGAGATATAATTCGTTGTTAGCTGCATTCTTTACTGATACCCAGAAGAATGATGTATGTGTCCTGGCATTACTGGGTGTGTGCACAGATAAAAATCAGTGATGTTTTTTACACACACACACACACACACACACACACACACACACACACACACAAACGTATAAGCTATAGCAATACTAGTTTTGTAATTAGTTCAGCAAAAATAAATATATTATGCAACACTTGTACTGCCACACCAGATCGGTGACTGCTGTTTAGCAGTCGTGAAACAGAAGTAGGGGTAGGTCAGTTATTTACTGCATTGATGAGTAATGCAACCTGTCACTATCTCTGATTTCACAGACCTTCCCTGATTTTGTTCACAATTTTGCTCTGTCCTTTGTAAAAAAGTTTGATTTGCTGGAAAATCATTCAGGATTACAGAGAGTCAATACCGTAAATCCAGACATCAGTTTTTTTATACTTCTTATTGTCCAAAAAGTGTGTGTGGATGCAAAAGGTATCATTCTATTAACTTAAGTGAATTAGAGTAATATTTAAAGCATGCTTATGATTTTGAGCCTTTGTTCTGCTATTATTTTAAGCTTAGCCCAAATTCTTGAGCAAAAAAGTTGAAAGTTATAGCATCTGGTTCTGATGGCATTTATAAAATTCCCTGAAAGAGAAAAATGTTCCGGAAGATCAGAAACAGCACTGAGATGTGTCAATCTTGGCTGTTGATCTCTTGGTGCTTATCCTGCTCATGTTCATTATCAGCTTTATCCTAACAGGGTCATATCACAGCCCTGTTCCAGTTAAAGAGACTAATCAGGAAATTAATGCATGTTTTTCTCCTCATTTTACCCCAACCAACAGCACCTTTTGTGGGGCCCCACACAGTCAAGGATGATTAAGACAGCCCCTGCAGTCACAGATATTGCAGATATTTAAAGCTGGCTCTGTTGTTAGTTTTAGTGGAGAGAATATCCATCAGTTGGGTTTAACTAAGCGAGGGGCAGTATGTCAGTGGTAAAATATTTAATGGAATTGTGAAGCCTGTAACTTACTGTTACTACAATTAGACATATCTTTAAGTTTTAAAGGAGATATAAATGAGTTATTACCCACCTGGTTCATTAAGTATATAAGATTACTGTACTAGCTTTTGTTGGTTTTACATACATGTTACAAAATACCAAGATAAAATAACTTGCTGTGGTTGAGGGCCCTCTAGGAACAGGGGGTCCCCAGGAACTGCAAGGTTTGCTGGTACCTAAAGCCAGTTATATGCCTCACATCACTTAAATGTGTGAAAGACAAGCCTGCTTCTCAATGACAACAAAGCACATTAATACAGTTAATATTTTGGTTCTGCTGACAGAATTGTCATATGCATTTTGGTATTAGCTGTTTATGTTTTCTTCTGTTTATTTTGATTTTAAAAGCATGTCTATTGTCCTTTAGTAATAGCTCACTACAATGTGTATATTTGCTACTATTTCTTTCTCTCAGAGGGGTGACACCCTGCCATCTACTGTTAAAATATAGCATTGCCTCCCTGCATAATAAATGACCTCACATCCTTCCTCTTTTCATATTTCAGAGCAATGCTCTCTGCAGAGTCTCCATGCAATTCAAGTCTGCGGTTTTAATGTGTATTCACCATTTTCCCCAACCTGTCGACTTAGCATATCAAAGCTTTTCAAATGCCTGTGTTATTTCTGTTTCAAAAAGAGTGTGCATGGAATTTTTAAAAGATCATTGTACTTAATAATGTAAGCATACACTACGTGCCTCAAAATTCCAGCTTTTTCTTTTTTTTTTTTTTTTTATAACATAGACACTGAACAGTAGCACAGGAAGATGTAATGTTTTAGAAGGACATAATGGCCTTAAAAAGATCCAGCTGACATCTACGACAGGTTATGAGTTAAGTCTTGTAGTCATGCCTAATATGACTTCATTAACAAGGCCAAATCCAAGTGATCAAATCCATAAACCTGTCATGTAAAAATCCCAACACATTCCACACCTTATCAAGAATTAGTGCTGTCATCTAAGCCGATTTTAATTTCTGATTTAAACCAATAATAAAATAAGTGGTAATTTAATTTGTAGACAATGATATTAATTCAGAGGTGTACTTAGTCCTTTGAATGATATTCAACCACTCTTACATTCACTTTTTAGACAACTGAGTTATACTTGAAAATGATAGTAGGATAGTATGACAGTATGGCAAGAAAGATATTTACCTGCGGTCTTCTTATTTACTTTCACTGAAGGTAAATACATGTAAGAAATGAATGTATTTATACAACTAGAGATATTCTTACCTGACGTACATTGGGAAAATATCAGTTATTTCAAAAGAACAATTTGTAATAAAAGAGCTAACAAAGTCTGCCATACTTTTGATTTTTTTCATGAACTAAGGCATATTTTCACACTAGTAAACAACAATGATAATAATAATAACAGTATGCACTCCAGTGCAGCTAACTGAAAATGTACTAAGCTATTAAATGAATCCTGCATTGTGTGATTAGGTGAGCAGTATGATTGTGGTTCAGAAATTATATCAGAAAACAGCAACATAATATGACACAATACTCTCCTAGAAAGGTATTTTCTGTCCAGAATACAGCAACATTCTGTCCCATTTTATCCACAGTATACTTAGCTTTTTCAGACTGGGTCACAGTTTGTGACAGCTTTCCTTAGCAGCTGAAGAAGAAACTGGGAGATTAGAAGTGGGCTGATTGCTGTTCAGTTCCCCTTCACAGAAACAGCATAAAAATGGTACATTTGCTTAGGTTAGGATTTACTGTTGCATCAATTAAATTAATGTAATTTAATTACTAAAATGTGAGGATCACAGCTGACATTTCACAGCTGTAGGAAATTCCACTTAGCAAGCACTTCAACATTGCAGTTATTTATTTATATGTTCAATACACAGCAGTGATAATTATCTAGCTTTCATTTGTTTATAGGATGTTTTTGTTTTCCCTAATACTAATATAATCATGACTAAGAAATCCAGTCAACCAATTAGGAAGGTCAATATCTCTGTACTAAACAAAACATTAATTATTTAGTTTTAAAGTGCTAGAGGGCTCATACATAGATAAAGATGGGGTAATAGTCTCTATGAATTTGCATATCTGCCAGGCAAATATTGTTAAGGGAGGAATATAAAGCTTTCTATACTGAATAGATTTGTAGGAATTTGTTGTGTTATTTAAGCACTTTAAAAAGTAATATATATATTCAGTAGAGAAGACAGTTACAGTGGATTAAGGTGGTCAGTCATATATAAGAAGGTTGTGAATCCTGATAAAATTTCTCTCATTGTTCACCCACTGAAGATGTTTATCTGTTATGCACAAACCATGAATGCAGACTATTTTCTGAAAAAGTACACATGAAAGTTCTCCAAAAGTTTTGGCAAAAAGCAGTACAAGTCAGAAAACAGGACTTAAGCATTCTGTTAAATGTGAGCTTGCTAAGGAAGAGTTTTACATTAACATTATCGCAGGAATATTTATACTTAATATGATGGTGCTACTGCCTACGAGGAATTTGCCTTTAAGTTATGAATGAAGAAGACAAAGTTCAAACTACAAAAGACCAGCCTTTACTGAGAACTGAGATTTCAATTCAGTTCAAAACATAACAAAATGAACACTTTTAAAATAAATTTCACAGTTGCTTCTTACTTCTGGCAAATCCTGTTTTAGTTCCACTGCATTATTTTTTCCTTTGTTCATGACAGATACATTTGATTTTGTTATAAGCATTGATTCTCTGCTGATCCAAGACAATTATTTTTTGGTCACCATAGACAGTATATCCTTATACTTTGTTACCGCAAATGAGGCTAGCCTTGAAATTGTTTGATCAGAATTTTATACATCATACATGTTCACAAATGGTGAAGTCCATTTGCTTATTGAAATTTTAGATGTTGTTTTAAGCTAGTTATATGGCACTTAATTCTAATTTCTTTGGGCAAATGACATCACTAGTGATGGCAGCAGATATGGTTCCTTGCTACGCCAATATTTTTATGTCTGGATCAGAGAAGGATAATACTTTGAATTAAGATTTAGTTGAAATGATTTATTTTAACTCATTCACTCCAATGAAGCTCAGGAAGTTTGCACTGTAATTTCTAATGGGTGGAGCCTAAGCATTTTGACAGAATCAAATTCCTCACATTTGAAATGTTCTCACATTTCAAACAAATGTTCATATCACTGGAACCATAGGGGTTTTGACAGAAGTATATATGGCAAATCCTTCAGCACAAACTATTTTTATAGTGGTAGTGTTCCTTAGGTTCTAGGTCTTAAAATGAATTTTATAAATTACAGTAAACACAGTCTCCCAGATTTACTAACCTTCCATGCAGGACTAGCTTAGTCCTGCATGGAAGTGGCTGTTTAGTAGCAGGATGGCAGCGTGCCATGCATATTAATGAGGCGCACTGCCTGAGCTCCTAATCTTACATGCAGTGTGTAAGAGTGCAGGTGGCGTGTCTGAGAGCAGAGCTCTCAGAATATACACGCCCCTGCAATGAAGAACAGCAGAAAGGGCTAAGAAATGAGTGAGACTCCTCATAGGTGTCCGCATATCCCCACCAACATTGCACCTCGTGAACAACAGCAAGTAATTACAAATAAAATAAACAAACCTTTTTTTATTTTAAAATCCAATTAAAGCTAACCGTAGGTGCACGGATGTGCCCATCTCTTAGCTATGGTTAATGCAGCTTAAATGGCTGAAGAGGATAACAAGGGAGATATATGCAAATGAAGCAGTATAGCAATAGTGTAGTGGGCAGAGCATTCGCCATATGAGCAGGCATTCTGGTATGAGTCCCATTGCAGCACATTCCATTTTCCATGGCAAAGCACGTTATGACCAATATTTTTGTTGCATAACCCACTAAATAACATATATTTCTGAAGTGAAGTACTGCATTAAATGCACATGTAAGGTGCCAATGTCATAATGAATAAAGCACTAGTAAGCAAGTTCAAGCACCAGTAAACAGTAGTAAGCATATGTAAGCACTAGTAAGCGGGTTTAAGCCCATTTGCATAGGGGTAAGCAATGCGCACACAGGTTAAGCAATTTATAAGCTAACTCTCTGTAAGCATCATTAACCTGAGGTTAGCAGTGCTTACCCTTGCGCAAACCCACGCAAACCCACTTACAACTGCTCAAAAGTGCCTTAATCAGTCTGTATCCAATGGCCCTTGTTCTTCCCAGCAGCAAAATAAACAGCCTTGCAGGTCGTGAACCCATGACCCTATACACTATAGTCATAGTAGGTAGCCACCAAGCCATCACAGCAGTACAAAAGAATGAGGTATCAGCAAACAAGTCCTCACAATAGTAAAATCAAACTGAACCAGTGAAAGGAATCAGTATACAGTCATATGTTCCATAACCCACTACATAACGTAAATATGTGAACTGGAGTACAGCAGTAAGCCCAGAGGTGGAGTGTAATTGCAATAAAGTGTTGACCCCCCCAATAAAACACAAGTACCTCATACAGTGTATGTGCACATGAATCATGGATACCAGGCATACATATAAAATGTAATGAGTAATAAATCAATGCCAAAAAGAAAATATAATGCAAAGTCTAATGTAAGCAGCGCTAAGCATTGGACAGGCCAGCTTAGGAGCTGTAAGCAATGTGTAGGCCAGCTAACTCAATGTGCCCAGTGTTATATCCCTTTAGACAATGCCAACCTTAGGTAAGCAGGTTTTCCCATAGCTTAGCCTTTTCAAAACCGGCCAATCAAGAAAAATTGTGGGAAATCGGCCCTACTTAAACCCAACAGGTGGGAATACATCTCATAACTGGTTGTAGCTTCCCTTGCAGGCAACATGTCAGGAAGGGGAGATGGTGTGCACTTTTGGGCACAGAGCTGGTGCATCCAGGAGTCCAGAGTCATGGCAGGGCTCCTTCTCAAAGACTATGACCAGAGACTGCTGCAGGGCCAGTACCAGGGTTCCCAATGTAAGGCAGAAGCCTGGGACCATCTCACCGTGACCTCACCAGTGCCACTGCCATACCCCGAACTGGTGAGCAGGTCAGGCATCACTATGCTGACCTGAAGCGGCATAAGGGGGACCTCTTGGGGTAGTGGATCCAAGAGGCTAGAATGGCAGGGGATGTCCCAGCTGTGTGTAAGTATCACCCCACTATGTGTGTAATAATTGCCAGCTCATGTATGTCATGGATAGGCATGGCTAAATATTCCTCATATGTCCTCCACAGCTGCAATCAAGCAGGCCACGAACCAGGAGGCCCATGGAAGTTGCCTGGAGAGGTTGCAACACGAGACAGGTCAGTAATACTCTTGCATGTACTGCCATAAGAAATAAATCTAAAAGTATTAGTAAATTAATTGCCTGTATAAAACCTGTATTGATTAAGACAAGTTCTGCATACACTGGAGAATATGGCAGGAAGAGACTCATATAGTATGTATGTAAATAAAAGCGTAATAGCCTGACAATAAAGGTCTAACTGCTGGACTGCATGTGTATACTCTTCATGTAATAGTACTGTTGTATTAAGCACTGTTACCCACACCGTGCACCATAAATAGAATGTGTAGGAATGTCTGTATATGACTGGTGCAATCCCCAGAGGCCATTTAGTACAACTGAGAGACACATAGACAGAAAACAGGGAAAAAACAGACAAAAAAACCTGAATAGTACATGCAACTGAGATGTGAACTGTTGTATTTTTAGCACATACAGCCATGGTTTGAAACCTGCCAGTGGTAGTAGTCTGCATACAGAATCATACCCCACAACTGTAGAGATATTTCCAGAATGTCCAGTAAAGTGGCCCATATCTGTTGCCTGTCAACCTGTCCCTCTGGGAAATCGGTGGGATGATCCCAGACTTATAGGCAGCAAACAGGAAATGCAACTGATTGACACACATCTATGAGAACAAAGCTGGCACACTAGGAACTCCCCAAAACCTTATGAGACTAAGAAGCCACGCATGTCCCATTTACACCCCCATCTTGTCAAGCTGTGGCCAGAGTGTGTACAGTAACAGAGTGAGATATATGTGCATAATAGTAATGTAGTATCTGGTACTGTGTGTGGAAGCATTCAGGTTGTGCTAACAAACATTTCTCCCACAGGTACGTCGGATACGAACACTGTGCTGAGAAATAAAAAACATTATACTCTGTACTGGTACTGTTTACTCTGGTATTTTAGGGAATTGTGAGTGTTGCAGTTTCTCCAAATAATAAAGTATCACTGATCACTGTCACCCACACTGTGCTACATAATATAACTGTGTAGGAAAGCATGTACATGTGTGTGTCAAGCCACTAAAGGTTGAAGAGAGCAATAGTCTAGAAATGTCCCGGTACATCTGCATGTGATCAACACATGGCCAGAGTCTGTGCAGAAAGAGTTAGATAGCTATGTGCACAACATCAACCCAAAATCTGTGGATCATGTAGAAATATATTAACCAAACTGAAGCCAGCAAACAGCAAAATGCTTTAATGTCTTCTGGTACCTCGGCTGAACATAGCCTTCAAAGGAATAATCATAGACATACAGCTGCATTCTTTTATACATTTGCTAGATTGAGTCAATAACTCAATTATTCAATCAACACATCACTTAAACCACAATTTTAATACATATAGTAAAAATTTACTTAACTTACTAAATTTTAAAAGTTAATGTTCATTTCTAAATTCAAACCCTTAGGCACTAAAGTACCAAAATTAAGAATAAATCTACTTTCTAGGTTCAAGAGTTTTTGTGAAAAATTCCCAGGTTACCTTGGTTGGGGGTGGGGGTGGAATGTGGATATCCAGAGTGATTAGTCTACAGTCTGATCTAACCAGCGAGGGTTTAACCTCCAGTGTAGAACACCGGTTGCCTATGTTGGTGATGACCAGGTCCAATATGTTGTCACCTCTGGTGGGGGTGTTGACCAGTTGATCCAGGGCGTTCAAGTTTATAAATTCTAGGAAGTGTCGGGCAAGGGAGTTTGTACTTGAGTAGTTCTCCCAGTTAATGTTTGGTTAATTGAAATCACCCAATATTAGGGCATTTGGTAGGACCTTCATATTTTCACACCGGTCGCCCATGTTGGTGATGACCAGGTCCAATATGTTCCCTCTGGTGGGGGTGTTGACTAGTTGATCTAGGGCATTCGAGTTTATAAATTCTAGGAAGCATTGGACAAGGAAGTTGGTACTTGAGTAGTTCTCCCAGTTTATGTTTGGGTAATTGAAATCACCCAGTATTAGGGTGTTTGGCAGGACCTTCATATTTCCCAGTGTCTCCAGAAATGCGGAATAGGGGTCCAGGGTCATGGTGGGTGATATGTCACAAGCTACAATTTGAATTGCAGTTTTGCCCATTGTTAGTTGCACATGGATGATATCTGAGGCATTGTGCTGTGCCACTAACCTGGAGGTGTGGGTATCCTTGATGAATATGGATACACCCCCACCGTTTGTGTTTTGGTCTGGGTTCTGTAGCTGAAAATTATGGTATGAGTTATCACCTGGTAGTGCTGGGGTGCTCTCTGGAGCCTTAAACCAGGTTTCTTTTACTGCACAGATATCGATGTTCTCCATACTTAGGAGTGTCTTGAGTGCATGCATTTTGAGGTTTAGACTTCTGGTGTTTAGTAGCATTACCCTCAGTGTTTGGTTACTTGTGCTATTTACGATGGTGGGTTTGTCTTTTGAGTCTTGCCTAAAAAAGGAACTATGGGGGTGGCAAAAAACTTGGCCAGTATTTGAAAGCCTAAGGGTGACATGTGCAAGCCATCTCTTGCGAAGCAACGTGGCTTATCGAGCATGTCATCCCAGGTGGACAGATACTGGATCCTCTTTGAATGACACCAGAAACTTAGCCAATTGTTGAAATTAATCATTTTATTTCTTTATACTGTGGCATCATTCTTGGTGAAGGCAGGATGCTACTCAGGTTCAGGGTCATACCGGCCTGGGTTACATGATAAGAGATCTCTTCCATGTCTCTTTTCATGTAGTCCAGAGAGGTACATCTCAGGTCATTTACACCAACATGGACAATGACAAAGTCGTATTTGTACTTGTTCTGGAGTGACTTGAGTGCTTGTGTTACGTGGTGGATCCTGGCACCCGACAGGCAGCTAACTGTAACCTTCTCCTTGTCCAGCCTAGTTAGTGGGACATCAGTGTGCCTGACTATAGAATCACCTATTACTAGTGTGCTGGGTATGTTATTTTGCCTTAAGGGCTGTGATTGCATGCCACACTGATTATGTGAAGTATGTGTTTCATGGTTTGTGATGGCATGTGGAGGTTGCTTGGGTGTCTGCTTTGGAGGTCTCTGTTGCTTTTGCTGATTTTTATTTAGAGCATCCGAGTATGTTTTTGTGTATTCATGTGCGTTATTTGCCGGTATTGGTTTAGTAGGTCTATGTGAGACTGGTGGCATGTTGCAAGTATTTTTCTTCTCCTCTTGACTGTCAGTTCCAGTCTTGGGTTGAGAGAGCTTTGCCTCCAGTTTGGCTGTATAATTGCATCTCTCGCATATATTAGTGTTTGGTGGTAGAAGGAGAGGGTTGTCTGTGTACATGAGGCAGTTGTAACATTGCCTCAAAATGCCCATATTCACCAGCTGGACTGGAGAGTACACCTGAAACGGCCCTTTGGACATGCCTGAATGGGTAAAGTGAGCTGTTTTACTGATTAGCTGGTAGGGACGAATACAGACCCTTGTCCTTCTGGACAGTATAGGGGGTCTAGTGCTAGGGTTAATTAGTGCTTGCTATGAGTTTTGGGCAAGTGCTGGGCAGTGAAATGAATGGTTTGAGTGCTTAAGTTCAAACTTTATCTAGTTCCAAGGGAAAAATTGAAGAGCAGATAAACAACATACCCACTCCAAACTGTATGTAAAGACTCCAGTGTTCTGATAATGCCATATTGTTTGATACATATTTTAATTGTTCACATGCATGTGCTATATTGAATTATTCCAACATTGGTGGCATGGTGCCATCAATGCACCTGAATGCTGTTCTTAATACCACTCTGGTCTCATATATGCATGTGTTCTGTTTGCTATGCAACTTTTCCATATCTTGTGTCTGGGTTAATGGGAATATCTATGCATGCTGTTATACCTAACCCTGGAATGTGTTGACTATTACTAACCCATATATTATGATAAACTCTAAACTCTATAGCACGTTTGGGAAGGCCGGTCCCAGTGGACCCACCTGTCCCACCTCAGCTTGCCATGGTACCGGGCACCAGCATGTCTGGTGCCCAACCCAGGACCTCCCTGTCCATTGATCCTGCACCACCTTTATGTGGAACCACCTGAGGGGATGGGGCTCACTCCCCTGGGAGTAGGCACGGACAGGAACCTGTCATCCATCACCAGGTCTGGGTCGTGGTGCATAGTGAGCTCAACCAGCAGCTTGGTGATCTGCAACACCAGCTTGAAGGCCATGTGTCACGACTAGAGGGTCAGGCTGGCTATGCGACTCAGCCCCCAGCACAGCCACCTTCGGGGCTGCAAAGGTGCAGTGGTGACTGCCCATGGGTGGGGACCTCAGTCACACTGTTTCCACTAGGGGGCTCATGGGCTTCCGATTTCCCAACACCCTTCCCTATCAAGGTGTTTACCCCCATATGTGTCACATACCACCCCTGTATGCATCTTGTCTGTCTTGTCTGTTAACCTACCCAACCTACCTCCCCAAATATACCTACTATCCCTCCCAAACATCCCACTCTCACTTGACAAACAAAATTAAAAAAGGGCAATCTCTTCCCAAAAAAAGTCTTGCCCCATACATAACGGTTCATTTTGCAAACGTGTCAACTGGACACATGTAATCAGGTCTAATTGGCATCACAACTTATTATTGTTAACCTCACCCCTCTCCCAGGGGATTGAGTGTCCAAATCTATCTCCAAAATTCAGTGTATATGCACAGCTGTTGCTGTAGAAGAAATTGGCAGCTATGGACCTTCCCCACACCCTCCCTGCACATCCCTAGTTATTTTCCCTACTGTCTTTCCCTCTTTGTGCCCCTTTTTCACCACTTTCCTATAAACCCATTTTCTTTTCTTTAAAAAAAAATTAGAGCAGGGGTAAGCGGGAGTAAGTACTTTTAAGCAGGAGTAAGCAGATTTAAGCCCGTTTGCATGAGGGTAAGCAATGCCTACACAGGTTGAGCAATTTAGAAGCTAACTGAATATAAGAAACAGTAACCGGAATTTAGCAGTGCTTACCTCTGTGCAAACCCACACAAACCCAATTACAACTGCCCTTGTTCTACCCAGCAGCAAAATAAACAGTCTCTGCAAGGCTCGAACCCAGGACCCTGCACACCCTAGCCAGAGTGATTTACCACTAAGCCATTTCAGATATACATAACCTTGATGTTTATACAACATACCCAGCCCAGTCATTCAACAGTACAGGGAATGTATTCCAACATGTAGATGTATGTGTATGTGTGTGTGTATATAAATGAAAATCTAAACAGAAAAAAAAAAAAAAAAAAAAAATATATATATATATATATATATATATATATATATATATATATATATAAACAAATATGCATACAAATGCATACAAATCCATATATCTATATATATAAATATATATATATATATATATATATATATATATATATATATATATATATATATAGCAAGTGCTATATATGTAAGCAGATATATCTATATAGGTATATACAGACATACATCTGTAGATAACAATGGGAACATAACAACACCATGTATGTCCCCATGCACCGTTAATAGGGTTGAGAGGCCCCAATCAACATACGTCTTGTATGAGTAGGTATAGCCTCCACAACCAAATATGTCTGCCCTGCAATGCACTACCAACTATTGCAGATCCCATAACCTGGCCCTGACACAACATGGGCACAAGATGTTTACAGTACTCCATCCCACCTGTATGATGCCAGGCTGGTATCAGTAACATATTATGCAGTACAGTCTGGCTCCCATAGGGAATGTACAATGTAGAAGCTATCAATATCCCTAGTATACATATACACAGACACATATATGCAGATACAGATATACATATATATGTATACACACACACACACACACACACACACACACACATATATATATATATATATATATATATATGTGTGTGTGTGTATGTAACTACACATACACACACAGAGATATATATTGTAAGATACATATGTAGAAGGTGCACACAATATGGAACAGCCACTTTGCCTACAGTTACCACCTTAACAACTGGACACTGTATGAGCCACCCATACAAATGTCAATCGTTCCCTGCAACATATACCCAAAGAAAATTCAAAGGATATAACACAACACACAGGTTTGCATAAATGGGGAAGCTTTATCTGTGTACTATTAAAGTTGTATATGCCATGTCACATAGCTGTTTAGACACTGACATCCATATAAACAGAGTAATGCAACTGTGAAACAATTATACTAATACAGTAGTCAGCAAAGGTTTACAAATGTTGTTGTCCAGGCCGAGGCCTTCAAGTAGTAAAATAATAAAGACAGACTGGGCCACAGGATACCAAACAATCAACAGTAAGTAATGCACATGTATAGTTCAGCAGCCTCTATCTATACTCTGTACACTGTCCCTAGGGGGTAAAGAACTCAGGTGACACAATGGGATGTAACTGTTACATAACAAGGCATAACTGGCACCATCACAAGCACACTGACAGACAAAACAGGCTGTATGACAGGAGGTCGTAGGCCTGCATTTACCCAAGGTGGATTGTATGGTAATGTACATCCAGATACCTTAAGACAGCATAGACATGGTGTGTGTGGGTGGTCACATCTGCTTTTATCATGTGTGCCATTGTCTACTGACAGACATGTTAAGGATATCATAGGACAATACCACTGCTAGCAAGTAATGCTCTTGTGGACTACAGTAGAGATATTGGCCAATACATGTGGACAGTCTGACACACTCTGGTCAGTCCAAAGGTATACACAGAACCCCTTAGTGCAAAAGATGTGGACCAAGCCTGACAATGTGGATGTTAACAGCCATGTAGATGGGTATAACATGTTACTACTGGTACACATTTGCTCCCATAGGTTATGCATTCACACACCCCTGTCTATCCTGACACATGCTAACTGCTGGTATGTAGGTGCCATGGCCACATATTAGCCACTAGATATTGACATACATCTGTACAGCATCCCACTACTCTGTCTGACATACATGACTGTTATGGTGACCCGGCAGCAGTACATCTGGTAAGTATCTGGACATGACATCTCACTGGGTAAGTACACTAAGCTGCTAGGCATGAAACAACACACTGTGCAGGCTACGGGCAGACTGTCTCAACACTGGCCTACACTTCCTATGGGGGAATGCACATGCACCAGCATGCAAAGCAGGCTCTACAGGCATGTCACAGCACAGAGCTGTGTGAAAGTGCATAACTGCAACCAATGTGAACACAGCCACAGCAATATATGGTAAGCTACCATAATATTACAGTATATGGACTATCTGTGCAACACCATCCTCATATGTGCCACTCACACACTAACCCTACATATACTGGGCCACTCCACAGTGTTGTCCAAAGCCTGACTGTGGTATGGGACACGTGTGTGTATGGCCCTACAAACGTGTAAGCCAATAGGGTAACATACAGTGTTGCAGCATGTAACATCAGATAGAACAGGACCATGAACATTGACATCTACCAAAGTCTGCACACATTCCTAAGTACATATGAACAATACACACAGTGCTGACAATCACCATGAGTACACAGACCTCAATGCTGTACACACAACCACAGAATGCCCAGGTTATGTCATAAATTGTAACCCCTACTACACATAACATGTGTAGCAGTCTGATATCTCACCGGCTTGTTATCAGATATAATGACACTAATTATGGTGTACAGCACATATGCACCTCTTAATGCATGACATATATACAAAGGGTGACAGAGTTGTGGCTGGGGACACATACACCATCTACAGAATGCAATCCTCACACTACCTTCTGTAGTTCACAGACAGGTGATCTGTAGGTAACACATGAAACAAAAGGTACCACACACTGTCCAGTCTGCAGAAGACCCTACAGATGGGTGTTTCCTAATAAACATAGCATGGACATGGCAGTTATTAAAACATGTCGGACAGCCATATCCACACACACCCTATTACACCAACATTAATCCAAATGCAGTATAGTAGCATATACAGTCTGTAGTCAAGTCAGGCACATCACCCTCCTGTGTGTTGCCCTGTTTCACAGTGTATGTTGTTAGAGGTAGATCCCCAATCCATCTGAGATGCTGTTTGCCAAACAACGGATTGAGTTCCTGCTCACAGTAAATGTAAAGGCCCAACACCAACATGATGTTCCTAGATAGTGGAGTGTGTTTCCATGCAATTGGCTATGGGAATGTTACCACAGCTGTTCCACATGGAATCAGCTAGAGGAGGGCTGCAATTCATGCAGAGGCCATCAGCTGATCATGAGCAACACTTAAAATATACATGCTGCTGTCTAAGCACAGCAGGTGTAAGTCTCCACATCCACCAGAGATGGAGTGAGAGAGGCAGACCGAAGCAAAGAATAGTCAGGAAGGGGTGGGAGAGTAAAACATAACCAGGTTGTGTCACACACCTACCAGTACAGGGTATCAAACCCCTGATGACTATGTAGTGCTATGACATGTCTATGCAGTTACTGGATGCACCACATAGGTTACATGTTGAGGAGCCCTCAAAACGTATATGTGATGGTGAGTGACATTTACAACAGGGATATGGTAGCTATATGGTAGGTGTAGTACACGTGCCTGTCCGCATGAAGAGGTGCCAGTGTCAACACAGCCACACTCTCACAGGGATGCATACACATTGACACACTTGGCAGGGCCAGTAATACAAATCATCACTACTGGGATTGCCACAACACATTACAGTGCAGGTATCACATGCACCACAGGGGCATACGGAGGTTATTTGGGCAAAGGGTATGTTGAGGTGTCTGACATCAGACAGCATGCTTCTGTATGATAATGGGGGTTGCAGTGAGTGTGACTGTGGACATACACATCATACAACACAGACACAGCATGCCAATACTGACATGCATGGGTGTATTGCTGCACTGGTGTGTTATGGTTGACTGTGCCAGATGGCTATACACGGCTAGGTGATGTGTATACCTTGGCATCAGGCCACATGACAATAGTCTTCATTGTAGCTCAGGGGTATAGTGTCTGGATCTGACCAAACAGGTGGGTATTGTATTATTCATCCAGTCACCTGGGTGACTATTGCGTGTGGCCAATGCTGTGCATTGCTTGCCATGTGTGTGTTCCTTAGTCCATGACATGGATGGTGTCTGGGATGTGCACACCTCTTACATGCATGTACAGTGACATGTGGAACTGTACCTGGGGTGTCTGGTCCATGTTGTGTACACAGATTGTTATAATCAGATGTGCCAGTCCTGGCCTCATATGGCTGGAACTGTTAATGGTTGGCAGGTTGAGCCAGCACCTACATTGACAGCATGATACCGGTATTCCCTGGTGTCAGTGGCATCTGTCCATACAGGGCGTGTTTTCAGGCATGGTATGTCCTTTGTGTGTCACATTTGAAGGCACCACAGGTGTTGCAGGTATCCAGTGGGGAACATGGGGAAGGTGCACTGTCAGCATGTACGTGCCTATTGGACTGATGGTCAGGGTGCCATGCCCACTGTAGCCCACTTCAATCACACCATGGTTACTATCAGTGGCAATATGCAGGGTACTACAAACATACCAGCTGTTGCCTAAGCAAGTGTGTGTATGTATGAGACATGGGTTGAGAGTGTTATCTGGATAATACTAGAGTCGCTCACTTTGTTTGCCTGGCCTTGATATCAAATGTAGGGGTATGGATATCCACCCCAGCCTCTCGGCTGTTTCACATCTGTTATCCCTGTAAAGTGGACATTGTGATATATACTAGGGCCACCATATAAGAGATTTGCAAAACCCGCTCCCCATTGACTGCAGTTGTTATGCACTTACAACCACCTCCACACAGGATACGAATTACAAACACAGACATACCCATACATACACACACACACACACACACACACACACATACAAACACCTGTCATGTCTAGGATTAGAACTCCTACCTAACTAGTTTATTACACTACAGCACTATACAGTTATAGGATGCGCCACAGAGATTACTGGAGTCCTTTTTTCCCCCAAAGGTGTATTTCACAGTGAATGGCATCAGTAGGATTACCAAAGTAGGGCATTTGAAGTGTAGTGAGCGTGACTTGCCTAAAATGCATTGCTCCCTACACAGACATAGAAACACACACAAAACATCCACAACTGCCATGTGTGGGGATAGATCCCCTACCAGAGTTCTATATCACACTACAGCATGAAGCGGTTATAGGACACACCACAGGGATAACTGGAGTATGCCTTGCCAAAGGTGTATTTTACAGTGAATGACATCAACAGGATTACCAAAGTAGGGCATTTGAAGTGTAGTGGGTGTGACTAGCCTAAAATGCATTGCTCCCTACACAGACATAAGAACACACACAAAACATTCAAAACTGCCATGTGGGAGGATAGAACCACTACCAGAGTTCTATGTCAGACTACAGCATGGAGCAGTTATAGGACGCACCACGGGGATAACTGGAGTACTTTTTCCTCAAAGGTGTATTTCACAGTGAATGACATCAGCAGGATTGCTAAAGTAGGGCATTTGAAGTGTAGTGAATGTGACTAGCCTAAAAAACATTGCTCTCTACACAAACAAAGACAAACACACACACTCACACACACACACACACACACACACACACACACACACACACACACACACACACACACACACACGCAGTTGCCAAGTCTAGAATTAGAACTCCTACCTAACTATTTTATCACACTACAGCAGTAAGCAGCTATAGGATGTGCCATGGAGATTACTGGGCTACAACCTTCCCAAAGGTGTATTTCAGAGTGAATGACATCCGCAGCCTTGCCAAAATAGGGCACTTGAATTGTAGAGAGTGTGACTAGACTAAAAAGCATTGCCCTTTACACAAAGAGAGAGACACACACCACGGGGATAACTGGAGTACTTTTTCCTCAAAGGTGTATTTCACAGTGGATGACATCAGCAGCTTTGCCAAAGTAGGGCACTTGAATTATAGGGAGTGTGACTAGCCTAAAAAGTATTGCTCTCTACACGGACAGCACACACACACATACACACACACACACACACACACACACACACACACACACACACAGTTGCCACGTCTGGGATTAGAACACCTACCTAACTATTTTATTACACTACAGCAGTGCGCAGTTTTAGGACATGCCATGTAGATTACTGGGCTACAACCTTCCCAAAGCTGTATTTCACAGTGGATGACCTCAGCAGGCTTGTCATAGTAGGGCTATGGGGAGGCCATTGTGTGTGCATGGGCCATAAGCCATTCATCTAGGGGTTGACACACCACATGCGGGCACACGTACGGCCATATTCCATGACTACGTGTAAACAGCTGCTAGATGACTACTTCCTTGTACAGTCATGCTGCACAGCTAGCACTTGCACCACATAGTCGGTACTGCTGACAGATACCATTGGCTAGTATCTACAGTGAGTGACATCTGAACCTCATGTGGTTGTAGCCATTTGGCTGTGCGCTGAGTGGGACTGGCTTGGATGGCTCCTTGTCACAGTCACTCTCTTCCACACATCTATGTACATCTACTTTTGGCTTATTATAGTGTGTTGTCCTTGGATATATGTCTGTATTCCACTGTGTGCGCAAAGCCTGAGTGGTGCATACTGAGGAGTGTCTGCACTAACATCTGCAACTGCCAGATATGTCTGGTCCACTGCTGTTTGCAGACATGGGGTGTCATGTGTGTAAGTTTGTGAGCATGCCCAGTATGACCTTTCAGTATGTTGTTGTCGTCTGACATTGTCATTTCTCTAAGTGTGTGAGCAAGCCCAGTATGCCCTTCTGTACTGCATGTGTGGATCAATTCCAGGTAGTTTGTAGTGCAATGCAGACCTTTGTGTTGTACACCTACAGGTAGCAAACTGTTTCTGCAGGGTACCCATCAATCATTTGGCAATATGGGGACAAACTGTGCAGGGGATAGTGTGTACTGTAGGTGATTGTGTCTGTGCTGCTTCAGCTACATGGTACTGCTGTTAGAAATATTCAGACATGTGTACTGTTTTATGTTTTCTGTCCTTATGTACTGTCAGGTCAACATTCCTGCTGACAGTGGGGACAAGGGTGACTGCAGCTCTGTGCAGTATTGTGGGCAGATACCTACATATTCATGGTAGGTTTTGCTATCCTGAAGGGGGTGCTGCAGACACTTGTTGCTGGGTCTGTGTTTCCGGTTCAGCACCTTGGTACACTGCTGGCAGGGGATCCCATACATTACATCCAGCAACATGACAGGTTATCCTTATATTGCTATGGCAATACCTCACAGCTGTACAGATTCACACAGGTTACCCAGAGTCAGGGGCCATGAGTCAGGAAATTACCCCTACTGTGGTGTATGGGCAGGTATGTAGGCACCCATTTGTGTGTTTACAGCCAGGGATAGTGTGTGCACACAGCTTTGTCTCGGACCTTGCACATACCATGCTGGCCATGCCCCCCCCCAGTTATTCTCTCGTCTTCTTTACATTATGCATACATTCTCTGATACTTTCCCTATGATTATCACCCCATCATGGCTGTGTGTTGGTGTTGGTCGACAGTTCATGTAGTGGGACATGGTGGAAATGTCACTGTGGTTTGTCCACATGGCCTTGCATATGGCGTATAAAAAAGTGTGTTGTGTTGTTAATTGTGTGTCCATGACATAACATGCATTGGCAGTCCGTGTGAGATACAGGCCCTTGGCAGAGGCCTGTGAGCCATTGGCTGTTGATGCGGGCCAGATGTGGCAGGCCATTGAATTATGTCTGTCCTACAGTCTCAGGCCACCATACAGTATATTCCCCTGGGGTGACAGGGTAGGTGTGCTAGGTGTTCATGCCAATACCTTCTATCAGTTTTGATTGGTGATGTGGATGCTGGCAGGGTGCTACCTACAGCTGGTGACACACCTGCATGGGACACATGCACTGCATGCTGCATTCTTTTGCTATTGCCATATACAGCTGGGGTCATATTGTACCCATTCCCCTCAGCAAGGTTACAACCAGGGAGGTACCTGTGAGTGGTGTTTGCATGAGCTGGGTGCATGTGTGCTATGGACACTACTTGCATCTGACACACAGATATGTATTGGGCATTCCAGTTATGCTTGCATGTGCAGGTGCATCAGCTGTTTCCCACTACATCAGTCCTACCTCCTTTATGATCTGTGAGTGGGCAGACAACACCGGTATCCCATACTACAGGACCAGATAATGTGATGCATACCTGTATCCCCTACTACAGGACCAGATAATGTGATGCATACCTGTTTATACTATTCCAAGGGTGTGCTCATTTAACAGTGACACAATATATACTGTATGTCTGGGGTACTTTCCCCTGTGTACTGCTTGTATATCTAGCCCAACAGCCATGTTATGTCAGTCTTTCAGATGGTGACACATATTACCACCATACATTTGCAATGGCTTACTGCTAGCTTGTGTTATACTGGTGGGTATTGTGTTTGGCACTACAGTTGTGAGGACTTGTCCCTGTCATCAGCATTAGTGGGCAATGACCACCAAGTCTTACCTCAACATGCATACATACCAACCACTCTCACACAATATGAAACACACACCAACCTAACACATACATACCTGCATATTGTGCAGATGCTGCAACCTATCCTGCTTCCTTGGCCACCTCTGTGCATCTGTGCACCACTTGTATTATACCTACACATACATGTTCCTACATTTCTACATAGGGCTGTGGGGGGCACACCTGACTGTTACAACGTGTGTACATCGGATTGGGGGGGGCACACCAGACCATTACTACATACATACGTAGGGTTGGGAGGAGCACACCTGACTGTTTCAACATTCCTACACAGGATTGTGGGGGCACACATGATTGTTTCTACATTTCTACACAAGATTGGGGGAGCATACCTGACTGTTAATACATTTCTACACAGGACTGGGGGTGGTACACCTGACTGTTACTACATTTCTACACAGGCTTGGGGGGACACACCCGACTGTTATTACATTTCTACATAGGATGGGGGGCACATCTGACATTTGTACACATTTGCTATGACTCTACCGGTATGTTAGGTACTCCATTTCATTCTGTATTCTAATCTATCATGCTGACTAGAGGCATATCAGTGTACTACAGGCCTTAGCTTTGATTGACCTACATATTAGTTTCTGACTTTCTACCGTTCAGTACTAACATCCTGCAGCCTGATCTGCTGTAGTCTGTTCTGTGTAGGCCTGGGGGGGTACCATAGGCATCATTCAGAGGCCATAGCACATCCTTTGTTTGTGTTTGTCTACACCTCTCCTGCTGGCTGTGACTGTTGTTGGGTATGTAAGCCTTCCTGACTGGCATGTGTGAGCCACTTACCTTGTGGGTGTCCCAGTACTGAGGGTGGCGCTGCAGGGCTGCCTATGTCGGATGCACGTAGTACACTCCCTACACATGGTTGAGCACAGGTAGTGTCATGTTTGGCATCCCTTTTACTGTATGTGACAGTCAGAGAGAGGTGTTATTCCCAGGGTCACTCCTGTGTCAGTGTATGTGCTATGTGTTGCCTCTTTACCAAGGCCAGGCCATACTGGGCACACCTCCTTCTGCCTACTCAGGCAGGCTCAGGCTGTTCCTCCTCTGAGTCATTCTGTGCCTGCACAGGCCTTGGCAATGGTGGAGGACTGTGTGACCCTGCCCAATGCTGTTCCTGCTGCAGCTGTTTCCACAGAATCATATTTTGTAGCATGGCTCATAAGATGACAATTTGGGTACATGTAGCTAGTGAGTACTGCAAGGCTCACCTGGATGTGTCCAGGCATTGGAACTGTGACTTCAGCATCCCAGACACATGCTCTATTATAATCCTGTTCTGTGCGTGTGCCTCATTATGGAGTTCTTGTTCAGGTGTGTGTCCATTTCTGATGGTTGTCATCAGCCACGGCTCCAGTGCCTATCCAGCATCCCCCACTAAGTGACCATGAAGGATATCCCCATTGGCAAATCTCTGGTACAGCTGTGTCAGATGCCAGATGTGGAAATCATGATAGCTTCCAGGGCAGGCAGTACACACATTCATTATTATGCCCTGGATATCACACACGACCTGGCAGTTGATGGAGGAGAAGCCCTTGCGGTTGATGTAGACCCTACCCCGCTCACCGGGTGGTGCTTTGATGCATATGTGCAGGCAGTCTATAGCACCCACTACCTCAGGGTATTCTGCTATTTTGTGGAACAGTTGCATATTGCTGCCCAGTGCCTCACGGTGTTGGGGAAATATACATGCTCACCGGCATGTGCTAATATGGCATCCAGGAACTGGTGGAGTACCCCGGATGCTGATGCCTGTGAGATCTCCATCATATCCCCAGTTGGCCTTTGGAAGGTACCTGTATCTAGTATTCTTAGTCCTACACATACCTTGGTATCCACTGGGATGGGTTTCCCTCTGTTAGTTCTGTGTGTCAGGCGTGGCCAGCACAGCTCAACAATTTGCTGTAGGAGGTCCCTGTCCACCCTCTAGTGCTCCACTATCTCCAGCTCATGTAGCCCCTGGTAAGTTACCCTGGGTCTGTACACTCTTCTCTGTCTCCTCACTGTGGGTTGGTTGGCAGCATTCACATCCTCACCACCCTCAGCCTCTTCCACAAGTTGTTGTATGATAGCTATTGCAGCCCCTATCATTTTGCTGCTTTTCTGTTAAAACATCCCCACTTGTATACACCTGTGGTATAGATTATGGGAAAAACCAGAGTGGAAAATGTTAGCATAGTTTATAGTAGTATTCTGGGCTGGGCTGGTATGCTGCCTGTGTAATTGGCCGATTCTGATAAATTTCACCTGCCAGCTATGCTAGTTCTCCTTGATTAACTTCTACTGTTTTCCCTTCCCATTGCCTTCCTGTTTAAGCCCAGGGGTGTGCCGCACAAACACAGTGCTCAAATGAGCACAGAGCTGCTATTTCCTGGTTTACCTTTTTTTTTTTTTTTTTAAACCCAGTGTGCAGAGCACACACCCACTTAGGTAATGTAAAGAGTGCTAGGCAGACTCAAACATACCCCCTTGCTTAGCTGTGCCTAGCTAGGAGCAAACCTGAGCCACAGGGCTCCAATCCGCTTACAGTAAGCCTGACACACACCCATATGATGTCAGCTAACTCCTAGGCTTGCACCAAGCTATTTCTGCTCCTACACTGTTGAGACCTGACTAGCATGCTGGGGAAAACTGGGATTCACTATCATTCCCCTCATTTGCATGGGATTGCCTGCTAATCCATAGTTACATGTCTCACACTGAGCCTTCCCCCTTAGCAACCAATACTCACTGGCCATATTGCCTTCTGCCTGCCATTGACTTTAATGACAGAATAGTTATTTTAGTTAGAATGCTTATTTTAGGTTTATTTTCTTATTTTCCCCCGATCCTGTTTGTGAGCTGCTGCCCTATGCTTAAACTGCTGAGATCAGCTAAAAAAAATAAAAGTTGATTTTTTTTAAGTTGTTTCCAATGCCAATGGCCTTATACTTGACCATTAGTATGCCTCTTGACTGATATGCACCCTTTATTTGGAGCTGTCACAGCTCCGTTTTGGAATTTGCAGAAATGTACTCGGTTACTAACCGAGTACATTTCTGCAGATTACACTAGTCCTGCACGGCTGGTTTCCAGCTTCCTGGATTGCAAATTTACCTCATTTGCATGGATTTCTCCTGCAAATGGGGTAATTTGCATACAGGGGCTGAGTCCGTGTAAGACAATGCAGGAACGCTCGTGCATGCCCCTGCAGGCTATTCCTAGATCTTACGGCAGACATATTGCCTGCTAGAGCTCCTGCACTAATCCCGCATGTCATACAACGCTTGCAGAATCTGGGGGAGTAACTATTATTTTTGTAATATTTTGTAAACAGCTTATAATATCTCAGCAACCACTCAAGTTGCACACATACTGTCTGCACCATTTTATCCATCTAGCTAAGAACTTTCATATGAGGCTAAGGAGTTATGTCTGTGTTACATGGCTGTTGAGATATTTAGAAAAATGTGAAAATTAAATCTACATAAATTAATATCATAAAAACAACAGTTAATATTTCTTTAACATTTGAAAAATGCAACAAACACCAAAACTGTAGAAACAGGTAATAGTGCAATATGGTGCACAGGTGTCCACAAAATCACTTTATTTTAGCGCTTTTGTCAGCTGTAGAGCCAAAAGACTTCTTCAGAGTAAGTATGATAACATTCAAAGCAGTTTAAGAAGATAAAATCACATCACATCCTGTGACATCATTAAACTTCCCACCATATTTTTTAAAGCAGCAACCACCCATAGACCCATTTTTTCCACAAAGAATACAACAACGTCTTCTTTAAAACATACAAAATTCTAATTTCATAAAATAAAAGTTAGTAAATGTACAACTGACCTAGAATGGCATCGGGCAGTGAAAATAATGTGCAAACAGGTATAGTGCATAGACCTCTACTATAAAACTGTCATGCATTGACCTTACATGTGCAAATCCACTTTTAATTTTAAATAGCTAGAAAAAGACACCATTTCATTAAGCCCTGGTGGGTGGGTGGCATTGCACCTAAGTTGCCACATAAGCTCCCTGTATTCAAGGAGTAAATCCATGAGGCCCCCCTCCCCTTATTACACACTTGTTCTAGGGCACTAAATCTAAACTGGTGTTCAGGGAACTCCGCCATGTGTTTCCACAGTGCATTTTTGATGTCGTACCTATGTTGATAGATTCTTTTATTAAGGTTGTTAATTGTTTTCTCTATGTAAAATTGTTGACACTGGTGGCTGATAGCCACATATATCACACATTTACTAGTCCAATGTAGCCTTTGTTTAAGAAATACCATTCCATAACTCAAAATATTAATTAAAATGTTATAGAGGACCTCATTATCATTTTGGGAAAACTTGTTTAGGCTTAGAAAGACCCCCCCCCCCAGGTCATTAGCTTAGTAGCAATCTATGAATCTATTTATACTACTAGGAGAAATTTGGCAAGGGCATCAGAGAACTTCCCCTACTCATCTTTGTGTTGACAAGTGGGGCCATTGTTACAGTGACACTTTGTATTATTGTTCCAGGCCTGTAGGCAGCTCAGAGAAGCAGAAGGCATAATAATATGGCATCAGAAACTGTTGTTTACAGTTTTGTTTTTTTTAGAAAATATTGCAGTGTTCAAAGATAAGTTGGCAGATGAGTCTTTGACAAAAGAGGAGAGGAAAGAGACTGATGTAGAACTGAAGTCAATCAAGGCTTCACATCAGTAAGGGAAGTAGAAGGAGTGTGATAGGATTAAGTGGAGCATGTTTGAGCTTTCCTATTATGACGAAATGTTTAAGTGTAAGCTTTCTGACAGAGTGGATATGTGAAAGCAATCGGACCTTCACAGGATTTGGATGCAGGTTCCAGCAGGAGCTTTTTGCTGAGGCGATTATGGTTAGTAATGATGTTCTTGTTACAGGTCTCCAGTCAGGAGTGTTGCAGGATGATATTTTAAAGGATTTGCTGGTGACAAGTGAGCCAGAGAGTGGTAAAAACATTTCCTGGTGAGATTTATGGACAAAATACAACAACAAAAAAAAAAGATTCAGAACTCATACATAAGGATTCCATTAAGGAAAATAAATGATATGCAGATACGGTAAGGGAGAAGGGAAGAAAAGTAGTAAAAGGAAAAGAGTCAAAGTTTATGTAGAGAAGACATTTTTCAGTAAGCATTTATAGTAAAGAAGAAAGAGGATTGGAAAGATCTGAGGATTGGATAATATAATTTCTCCTTTGAGAACTAAGCCTTCAGAGGTGAGATATTTTATTCATATAAGTAAGGAGATGTTTTGTTACTTTTTTTGAAAATGGACATGTAATGGAAACATTTTGGGGAGAATTCAAAAAAAAAGAAAGACTGAGGTCTTCTTTGGGATTTATATCTGTTTAAAGCCTTTTATAGAGAAACCAAGAAAAAATACATATACAATTTAGGAGTGAAGTTGAAAAAGAGGCTTTCAAAAGACCCCTAAGTAATGTAGGTAAAGAAATAATGGACATTTCTGAGATGTATGATAATAGAGGGTTATTGAGTAGGGGGTAGGACTGTAATGGTACACTAAAAATGGGAAATGAAAAGATGGTACATATTCCTAGTATTATAAATGTTGAAGGTCAAAAATATCGTGGCCAACTGAAGATATGATTTTGTGTGTGTGTGTGTGTGTGTGTGTGTGTGTGTGTGTGTGTGTGTGTGTGTGTGTGTGTGTGTGTGTGTGTGGAAAGATAGAGCATTTGAAAATGAACTGCATGAAAAGGTGTTATATTTGTGGTGAACATGGACATGATGCAAAAACGTGAAATGAAGTATTATAAATGTAATAAGGTTGGGCACATGTGGATGGATTGTAAAGAAGGGAAGGATGAAGAAGAAAAAGCAAGTATTTTTGAGCAAGAAAAGCAAGAACAAACACAGGAAAAAATGAAATAATAAATCAAGGAGAGCAGGGAAAGAAGCAAGGAGAATAGGAGGTTATAAGTAATGATAATAAAAAGAAATATGGAAATGGATCACAAAAATATGAACTGAATACAAAAGAAGACTGAATTTAGTGATGAAAAAGATGTTAACTGGAAAATAGTTGAAAACAAAAAAATTCAATTGGAAAAAAGGTACAAGAGTGAAAAAAGAAAATGTTTAGAGCTAAATATGAAAGAAATAGAAAGGAAAAAGGTGAATAGTTAATAATATTAATTTAATAGGATTCTTTAGATAAAGAAAATAGATAATTATAGAATATTATCTATTAATGTGAATAGTTTAAAAAGTACACTTAGAAAGTTATTTATTATAGAATGGTGTAAATAATTAGATATGGACATAATATTAGAAGACATTAGGTCATTAATGAAAGTTTGCAAACAGAAATTTTATGGGGAAATGATATTGTTTGGAATCTAGGTCAATATACTTTTTCAGGAATGGGATTCTGATTAAGAAGACAGTTAAATTCTAGATATAACACTAGTAATAATAAGAAAGATCACTATTGTAGATATAAGATGGGAAGAGAAAGTATATAGAATAATTGAGTTATATGCAAATGTTGCAAACAAATAAGAGAAAACCTGTTTAATCAAATTCTGAACTATGTGGTTATAAATATGGAAATTATAACAAAGTATCTTAATTGTAAATTATGAAAAAAAAGGAGGTGATGTCAAAAAGTGATGGAAATTATGAGGTGGTAAATTTGGTATTTGGAATAATAGTGATTAAACATATAGTGGGAAAATATATAGAATGAAGATAGATTATTTTCCAATATCTGGAGGATTACAGACTATGGAAGAAGGTACAATAGGAACTGGTATTAAAGATCATAGTGCTATTTTGATAGAAATAAAAGACAAAGAATATGTTATTAAGATAGGAAACGTTTTTGAAAAGGTTAAATGAAAAATAAATGGGAAGGAAAATGAAAACAGGACAGATAAAATTATGAGAGGATCACATTGGTATGAGGCAATTTTTCAAAGATTGGTTTGAATGGAAGATGCCTTTCAAGAGAAAATATGAAAACTGTTATACAGTATGGCAAAGAAATAAGAGAAAAGAAGTGGAAAAAGGTATGATACTATAAGTGCAGAGGCATTCGGTAATAATAAAAAATAACAGTAAATATTTCATTAATGAAAAAGAAATGTATGGCATAAATCAAGAAAAAATAAGAATTTATTATTTAAGCAAAGATATTTCCTTCATGGAAAGAAATAAGATGTTGCTTAGTATTTAAGCAAAATAATAGAAGACATATAATGAGGGAAATGAAATATGAAAGGGAATGATACATAGGGAGCAAAAAATATTATGAAAATAGTAGTGGATTACATGCAAGAAATGTTTGAAGATAAGGCAAAAAAGAAATATAGACAGTAAAAACTTTTTTTCATATCAAGATAACATGAATTTGGAAAAGAGAATAGTATTAGAGGAATTAGATAGAATATATGGACAAGTAAATATAAAAACAGCATCAGGACCTGATGGAATAGAATATCAAATATATAAAAATATGACAATAGTACAGAAGAAATAAGTTATAGAAGTTGCTTCAAACATATTACCTAATGAAATTCTCTTTCAGTTGAGAAATGTAGAAGGGACGATCTATCAATGATGGGATCTTAGAGTGATATTATGGATAGAATGCAGCCAGAAGGCACTATTGATGCATCTGTGCAGAACTGACTTTGGTGGATAAAGAGCATCTTATCCACCTGTTTCTGTTTGTCCAACTCTGAGACAATCTGCATTACCTGCGATGCAAGATAGGATTGGTGATTCTGTGACCTTGTATGTCTCTACAGTTAAATGCTTTGAATCAGACACCATACAACCTATATAGTGAAATTTTGCTTTTTCCCTTGTGAGGGTTTCTATTTTGGCAGATAAGGACATTTATTAAGTTTGTGAAACATTAACTGCCTCATTAGATTTTTCTACAAAAGATATTTGAGCATTTATTCATACAGAGAATATAAAATACTGTGAGATTAATTTTGAGACAGTTGAAGTTGTGGATAATTTCTTACAACTGGTGAATACAACAAACTTTGTTAACCTTGGGCTTCTTATGTTTTTGGAGCATTGCATATGGGCTTTAAGTGTAAACTGACTGTACAGTTTAGAACAGCTGAAGATAAAGAATGTAAGTTGAGAAGCTATGTTCTCATGTTTCTGATATTAATAAGGTGTTTGATGCTAAAGGACTTTGAATTGGGGCTTTGGAAGTGTGGGTAGTTCTTCTTAGTCCTAATGGTAGAATTTAGCATATACCTAGCATTGTGTCCATACACAAGCAGAAAGTGTATGTTTTTTTTATAAAAATCAACCTAAAACTTGTTTTTTGTGTGCATGCTCAGACTATTTAATTCAAGCTTGCAGTAAATACAAATGTGGGGAGTGAGGCGAGATGAGACATTCTACTCCTTCTTGTACATGTACTTGCAGGAAAACTCATAAGGAGAGTCACTTTTGGTTTAATTGGCCTTCCTTGCAAAACCTGGATACTTTATCTAAGGATAAAGGGGTTAAGAGCGTGGCCTAATGGTTAAGGTGTTTGCCTTGCAAACACAAGGTGCAGGTTTTGAGTCTCACAAGGGATAATTGGCTAGGCTTAAAATGGCTCACAAGGGCAGTTAGAGTAGTACTAATCTATGAACCTATGATAAGACTATCGCTCAGGATTGTATGGAAGATAATGTTGTTGTGCAGGATGGTTCTGTCATAGAGGAAGTTCCTGCTTCAATATTGCTCATTACTGATTAAGATAACATTCAGGTTCACATCAATACTGTGGAAAATGAGTTCTCTGTTGCTGATAATCAGGACTGTTAAGTTGGCAATGCTTATCTTAATCAAGTTTGTTCGAGGGATGAAGGTGCAGGGAAGTAAGAAGAGCTTAGTGATGGGGTGCTACTGATGGCAGAGGAAGTGCAGATTGTATGAGTACCATGATAGGTAAAACAATTCATAAAAGAAAATTAAGACAATGTGCCAAAAATTGGTTAAGAAGAGGAAGGGATAGTTTCCTAAATGTTAGTTTTAATGTTAATAGTTTAAGTAATGAAGGGAGAGAGTGATTGATGTAGTAAGTTATGGTAAGTATTTGTCAGTGGATGCCATGTGTTTGATAGATCTTAGGAGACTAAATCATTCTTAAAAAAGCAGTCTGATGTTTTGTGGAGGGTCTACAGTTCTATGGAGGTTTTTGGTAAAGACATGTGCTCTGGTACTGCTCTTTTGGTTAAACGTGCTATTGTTGTTTGAATACTGTCGTATGTGTACCAGGCAGAATACTAATTTGTGTTGTTCACTGAGCCAGGATATAAAACACACCAGATTGACTTTGTGACCTTTTATTATTTAACAGTCAAAAACAACCAATAGTGATGCCAAATTCATATGCAACATATCAACAAATATCGCCAAACTGTCACCTCAAGCTGGTTGGGTAAACCTGCCTCTTCTGGCTGCCACTTCAGAGAAAACCAGGTGCATATTCCAAGCTACCTTGTACCTGGTGGCAAACCCATTTAACTCATACTTACAAGCCACATACCACTTGATGTGGCCACCTGTCACATCTGGGTCCAACCTGAGGAGAGCTGAGGCTGCTAAACAGGAATGGAGGGAACACAATGGGGGTGAAGCCTTAGGACCACCACCTGACCCTGCATGAAGGTTTGGAAGGGAGGACTGATGTGCCTGCTAATGGATCTGGCAGCCAGGAACAAAAGCACTCCCTTAAATAGGGAGTGGGCACCTAACCCCACTCCATAAAGATGACTTGCAGCTCATGGACAATGAGCCGTTACAAGGTAAGTTGTCATTGTCCACTGAGCTGAGTCATAAAACAAACCAGATTGGCTTTGCCACCTTTTATTACATAACAGTTACTGACAACCAGTAGTGATGCCATAAGAAATTCATGCAACTTATAAACAAATGCCATCAAACCATCACTTCAAGCCAGTTGGTGTACACCCGTGTGTTCTGGTTGCCACTTCAGGGAAAACCAGGTGTGTTTTCCAAGTTACCTCAGATTTGGTGGCAAACCCATTTAATTCATACGTACAAGCCACATACACCTTGATGTGGCCACTGGTCAAATCTGGGTCCAGTTTGAGAAAAGCTGAACAGGAACAGGGGGGACACAAGAGGAGTAAAGCTGCTGTTCCCCCCAAATCAGCAGGCTTGCAAATAAATTCTGGGTTATGGAAGGAATCAAGTTAAACTTTGAAAAACTTCTTCATAGCAACAACCATATCCATATTAAACAAATCAAACCCCATGTTATTCAAACGAACATTGTCCAAATCATAGAAATCAAGCTCCAGTCTGTCAGTATCACTGTGTACAATCACCTGAAAACCAGTTTGGCTGGCAGTCCATATGGCTCTGTGGTTGATAAAATGCTTGACTTTCTCAATGGCACCACACCTTCTACCACTCTTCCAGTACAGTCTTGGGATGATACTGAGAAAAACAAAAAAGGCAACAAACAAACCAAATGAAAAAGAATACTGGCAGGAAGAGTCCCAAGTAACACCGGACACAAAATGTTCAGTAAAAGCAGAACTTTAATGCCAAATAAATCCAATAAAATTGATGTGAGTCAATATACACAACCACTGTTTAAATACATTTTAAAACACCTTTTAAAACAATCTGATTGGACACAGAGAACCAGCTAAAACATGACTAAAATGAATGGATGTAATTAACCCTTTACTAACTGTTGTAACACCACTTCACATTTAAAAATATATATATGTTGTGAGTACTTCTATAAATTGTGTATAGAAAATTGAATTGGTTTCTCTAAAGACAAAGTTGAACTGTTAATAACCTTGTGTTAATGTTCTAATAGCCAAGCTTTAAAAATAATACACAAACTAGATTAAATAATATTAAACCTTTTAAAATAAAGTGCTTATGCAGATCATTATATTTGTACTTTAAGAGCAAATGATGTCATAAGGTCAAAACTGGTAGCAAGTTTTCAATTAACAACATTGACCTTAAAGTAAAAGGGAGGTACAATTGCTCTTCCAAAGCAGTTGTTTATGTGGTGACATGTGACCAGTGCTCAGCATTTTATATAGGCAAAATGGAGAGAAAATTCAGGGCAAGGATCTACGAACATGACTATGCCATTAGGAAAAACAACATGAATAATGCACTGGCTAGGCACATCCACGATAAAAACAGCCACAGCTTCAGTTTTATGGCCATTGACCATGCTGTCATTAGCAGCAAGATACCTTGGGGACTCCAACTGGAGTTAAAAGAATTGAGATGGCAGATTCTCTTGCATGCAGACAAATGGCCTGGCAATAATGACAGGACATCCATCACTCCTGTCTTAAAACTGAAAGCCTTGGAAAGGAAAAAAAATAGTACAAATATAATGATCCTGCATAAACACTTTATTTGAAAAGGTTTAATGTTATTTAATCTAGTTTGTGTATTATTTTTAAAGCTTGGCTATTAGAACATTAACACAAGGTTATTAATAGTTCAACTTTGTCTTTAGAGAAACCAATTCAGTTTTCTATACACACTTAATTTATAGAAGTACTCACAACATATATATTTTTTAAACGTGAAGTGGTGTTAACAACAGTTAGTAAAGGGCTAATTACATCCATTCATTTTAGTCATGTTTTAGCTAGTTCTCTGTGCCCAATCAGATTGTTTTAAAATGTGTTTTAAAAGGTATTTAAACAGTGGTTATGTATATTGATTCTTGTCTGATGAAGTTAACATTGTTTTAATGAAAGCGCTCACATCGATTTTATTGGATTTATTTGGCATTAAAGTTCTGCTTTTACTGAACATTTTATGTCCGGTGTTTCTTGAGACTCTTCCTGCCAATATTCTTTATCATTTAGACTTGGGATGATGGCAGACCAGATTCTGACCAACAGTATTTTCTTAGGGGCTTGACCCAAATTATTTTCCCGAAGTTGAATTTTCACAATACTGGGCAAGGCTTCTTGCATGGTAATCTTACATCAGAGTTCCCAAAATTGAAACCAAGTAAGACCAGGGAAACCAAAAGAATGAATTGTCCAACTGTTACTATGAAAAGAACTTGAGTGCCCAGCCAGGTGGGCCAAGGCTCGAATTGAAGCTTTGGGAATAAAAGAATAGCCCAAGAGCCAAATTACATCCTTCTCTGCAACAGAAATAAGAATTGATGCTTGATGTATGACAAAAGGCATCAGAGACCAACCTTCCCATTCCTTGAATGACCTGCATAAAGTGCCCTTCCATGGTCAAGTCTGAGGTGTGACCTATCCAGAAGGTATGCAAGGAGTAGCCCTGTGGGTGAATTAATTTCCCTGCCAAGGCCTGCCTTACGAAATGCATTAATCTCTGATACATTAAAAGGCCTGCCTGAGGCCCGCACAAAAACCAAGCCTAACCTTTTCTCTGTGGGTGTAATATTATACAGCAAACTGACCCAATGCATGGTGGAAATGACTAGCCCACTGACCTTGTCTAGACGCACCTGCTGTCCTTTACCAACTTGATCCGTCTTGGATTTTTTTTTAACCAAATCATAGCAAACTCCCTATGGATGACACCATCCTCCCAGCAAAGGTAAAGGGGAAGTTCATTGGCTCAGAAAGCACCCACATACAAAGATGTGAACAAAGCAACTATAGAGACAAACAACAGAAATTCACTCATGGTCTTATAAAGACTTTGAATAACAAGGGGAGGGAATTGTCTCCCAATGGGTTTTATGGAATCCTAGGAATGTCCTCACATATTCTCAATGCCCTTAAGTATACTCCCCATAATCCAATGTCCTGATACAGCCTGAAAGCACAAAAAGCATTCCAGCCATCCCAAAACTGCAAGGTGTACTCTGAAAGTTTTAGGTGAATCTTGACCTGGCCAGTTAAAATTGCAGCAACAACTGTACTCCCTGTGGCCTGGAACCATGGATCAAATACCCACAGAATGCCTTGAAAACTTGGAGGGATGACGAATATGCTTTCCTAGTGTTGCTGGCCTAAGACTGACAAAACCAATAATGCTATTTTTTTCCAATTAGCCAGACTCCAACAGGAACTAACTGATGCTGTCAAAGTCTGTCAGCTATAGGATTAAGATGACCATGGACATGAACACACAAAAATAACAAATTAATCTCTTAATCATTTAATCATTTTTTGAGTGTGTGAACCAGTGTAACATTACCGGAGTGAAAATGATCCTCTTGTCATGTAATCTATTCTTCCATGCTAACACTATCACCCAAATGGGAACATTTTCTAAAAATGCAATGTCCCTCCTCTTCTTCATGGACCAGCTTTCTGGCCACCTTTCAACAAACCAGCTGCCTATGAAATAACCTCCCATACCAGACTCCCCAGTCGCATCAGTAAAAAGCTAAAGGTTGGTAGCAACTGATCCAAGGGGACTGCCAAAAAGAAACTCCATTGAACTGGCTAATGAATGTGAACCATAACCAAAGGTCATCCTTAACCCATCTGGTCAGCCTGACCAGGTGGTGTTGGACCTGTTACCTTTCACAAGTCAGATATGGATCATAGGAAGGTTCTGCCTGGAGAAACCACCCTACAGGCAAAGTTCAGCAAACCATGTTACTGCATGAAGCCTCTTACTATAACTTTATTGAAGTCCAAGAATCTCCAAAATAAATGTAGGACTTATTGGAGTTTTGATGGAGGAAGCTTGAAGGAGTTTTCAGTGGTGTTAACTTTTAAACCCAAAAAAGTCAGGACTTGACTTGATCCTTCTGACTTGTTGTCGGCCAAAGGTACCTCAAACTTGGAGAAAATCTGCTTGAAAATGGACATGGCTTCCAAAGCACCATCCTGATCCTCCCACACTATCAAAAAATAAACTAGGTAGTGTACTGCTGACTGACAGGGGGCTCGTTTTTGCCAGCACCAATGTAAAGCTGTGCTAAGTAGTTCAAATGTTGCACATGTTGCAGCACACCCCATTGGCATTGCAGTGTCAAAAAATATTTTCCCATTGAACTGAAAACCTAAATAAAGCTAATCTTCTTGTCTGATGAGAAGAAGATGGAAAGCAGATTGGATATCCATCTTACAGAGCCAGGGGCCAGTATAGCCCATGATGGTCTCCTCCTCCTGGTCTAAAGAAGAGTAGTGCACTTTGGTCAGCTTGGTGTCAATTAAATCACTGAGAGAACCCCCTACTGGGTGAGACAAGTGATGAATCAACTTGAACTCACCCTCCTATTTCTTGGGAAGCAGACTGATAGGGGAAATTTTAAACAAAAAAACATGGAGGGGAAGAAAAGGGGCCAATTATCCTGTCAGCTCATTGTTCTTTCTCTATCAGCCTAGCAGGAATTTGTTCATGTCCTTTAATGTGTGACAAATTGTTAACTAACTTAGAATCTAATGGGCCTGTGGAGTGAATTATAAACGCTTTGGTGAAGCCTTTAAGAAGGGTGGCTGTTGCTCTATGATCTGGGTAATCTGACAGTAGGCAGGATAACCTATTTAGAAAAATGGGGGAATGAGCCCTCAGTTGTACATTCAGGCCTCCTACCAAGGCCCGTCCTCCATGACCATGAAAAAGTGGCTTGCCACGAAAGGCATTGTTGCTCCCCCTACCAATTTCTCAGTTTGTGTGAGAAGTAGAAAAGGCCAACCTGTACCTAGGCAACAAGCCCTGAAACCTGGAAGCAGGTTGATCTTTTTCCCATCCCAAACATAAGTGGCTGTATTTGCAAGTAGGCCAGACACAATTGCCATGACTGAATGCCCAGCAAAACCTTGTATCTTTTGGATTAACAGCCCTCCATCAATGCCTGTAGCTCCCTCCTTGTTCCTCATGACACTCACCTATATGCCATGATGCCTTGACTCACATATGAGAGGATCATCAAGAGCTTCCAGCTTCCTTCAGTGTTGATCATAATTCAAGAAACCAAGCCCTCTTTCACATGGTGGACTTCCTTTATGGCTACAAAATAAGCTAATAAAGACAGTACTTGGGTGAGGTCCTTCTTGGGGATCATGCCCATAAATACCACAAAACCCAGAGACCAATTATCACAGTTCCTGACCAGTGTCCTGGCTGATGTTTTCTTCCCAATGGCAGCTAAGGCTGCCATTAAGTCCTTGTTAGACTTGTTATCATTGTCTAGTTAGTATGCATTTAATTCCTTCATTGTCCACTAGATGAAAGATATCTACAAACTCCCCTTTCATAGTCTTGTCTTTGATCTTGCTGGGAACATGTGCTGTGATGTATCAGCCAGGTGAATTGGATAAAGCTGAGGGTAGCCACAGGGGACAAGACTTTGGGGGATACACTCATCTGGATGAGGTGAAACCTCCCCCTCTGCACGTCTGACCTCCTCACCCCCCCCCCCAGTCAAGACCAGTATCTACTCACTCTCCAGGATTCAAAGCTGTACAGGCATCAAATTTTCTCTCTAAGGCTAAGTCAAACAGCCTAACTCTCCCTTCTTCTGGGAAAGAATTTATAAGCAAATCTAAACAATTATCAGCAGATTGACTCCTGCCAATAAAATTAAGCCCTGCAGACCCAACAGAGATGTTACCTTGTGCTTCTGTTGATATGTCGGATGAGCAGGAAGGGGTGACCCTTTGGTCAGAAGCATCTGTGATGGCTTTTTTCTGAGCCTTCTTAGCTGGAGCTGGTCCTTCAGCTGCCCCCTCCTCCAAATTCAGTGAAGGTGTCCACTTGGAATCCAGGATCTGCTCACCCACCCCCATAATTTCTAAATCATATAGCAAGGCTTGTACTTCCTGCAATAAATGCAACCATTTCTCTTTAATGGACTATATTGTGGCTGGAAAAAAAGAGGTGGGGGATATGACAAACTAAAACCACACAATGTTCCAGTTAATATTAAAAAGATTGGATGCTGAGATGCTGTGCTGCTCTGAGTTCTACACTGTATAGCCCTGAGGATTTTTCCCTGCTCATCCTTTCCTTGAAAAAATACCACTATGACTAAACCAGCTGCACTGCTGTGGGAGTTCTGGAATGCCATGTCATATTCTACACAAACCACTCTTCCAAAACCAAGGATGTGTACAACCTAAGAATCAAATGCTGACATAAACATTATAAACTACAGGTTATCCAAAATGCCACCCCCAAAACTTAATAAAATTGACAGTAACTTTACAACTTTACTAAATAATCATTGTACCCAAGATACGATAAGACAAGTAATTATATAATATAATTTAACCAACACACAACCCCCACTAGAACATAAAAACAAAATTTGACTGGATTTCCTGTAGTCAGACTCCAATACTTACCCCATAATAAATTAGTCTCTTATAAAAGCAAGTTGCGGCTACTATCAAAATAAGCACCCCTTTACAACCGATACATCAATCCAAAATGCTAAAGCAAAACATGACAGGATATATGCCCCACACTACTCAGGCTCCCACACCCAGCATGCCCTAATTAATGAAAACATACCTCAAACTGCATAATATAGTGCACTAAAAAAATACTGAACTAAAGGAGCAAACCATATGCAGCAAAATAATACAGATTCCAACAATCATAAAATATGCCCTAACATAAAATTTTAACTGTGCCACCCTTATTTTATTAGTTCAATATGCTGTTACCAGGCATTTATTTACATAATTAATAAAGTTCTTTATATGAGAAGAATGCAGTAGTTTGCCCCAAATTACCCTTAAGCTTAGTATTACTCTATGCCCACATTATAAAGTTACGCCTGTATTTGAAGTTATTAGTTTATTAGCTTAAATGTGTATATATAGCTATATAAAGTTTTTTTTTTAATATGAGAGCACTCACCCTTCAGATGTGTAGAATAACAGCTTAATTAGAAAACACCTCATGCCCAACAATGGTTGCTGTGCCAGTAATGCATCTGTTTTTTTTTCTTTTATACATGTATATATTAATTGTACTACATATATGTTTTTATTATTTCTACACCAGACTGAATATTAATAATATTTCATAACATATTTTTCTTATTTATTTATTTATATATATTATTTATTTTTATATATTTTATATATAAAATTTTATACTTTAATATAACTCCCCGCCCGCCCTACATGACTCGCAATAAATCTGCTTCCTTATATTTATTTATGTATTTATTTTAAATATATTAATTAAATTAAAATAAATAGCCAAAAAAATGAAGTATTAGCAGCGTATGGACAACTAAACAGCCGCCGTACAGTCAATGAGCCCTCACAGTGATCTTACATTTGGTCATTACCAGCTGGCTCCATCTTCTGTCAACATACCTGCTGACATATCTGGCAGGCAGGAACAAAAGCACACCCTTAAATAGGGAGTGCGTACCTGAACTCACACCCTGGTGACGACTCGCAGCTTGCGAACAATGAGCCGTTACAGTGTAAGTCATTGATATACAATTATGTTCAAGATTACTGTGCTTGGTTGTTATTCATGCACCTACCATATGAAGGTAAGGCAAACTGTTTTACTGCATTAAGGCCATTCTGTCTATACTGAGGCTGTTGATTATCACCGGAGAGTGGAATTGTCATGCCAGAGCACAAACTAACAGGTCTGATATTAAAGTGTTGAATTAATTGCTGAATCAGAATAATTTTATTTTAGGACCCTATATGGGATGTACTTATAGGAGAGGTGCTCTGTCTACTGAAGTTGATTATTTTACAAATGTACATTCTTTTACTTTACATTCCTCTCATCTTTTTGTGTTTCATATCCTGGATCATAGAGATTTTTTTGAATTAGCTATTAATCCACATAATAGTTCCTTGGGTAAGGGTAGAAAGAAATTAAATGGTCGGGTGGTTACATCCTCAGACTGAGATGTTCTTTTAAATTTACTTTGGGATCAATGATTACTTTCATAGATGTCTCTGATGATTGGTGTCAGTTGTGGTCTCTATTTAAATCTAAATATAAAATTGTTTTTTATCAGCTAAAATATTTCTTATTGCTTCAGAAAAAAATGCCTGGCATGGCAACATTATAAATTAGCATTTCAGAAAGAGAGTTTTGATGATATTTTTTTATTTAAAGAAGAGTTGGAGGATGTAACTACAGAAAATGAGAGTATGTTGCTAACTAAAGAGTATTTTCTTGCACAAGGAACTAAGAAGAACATTCCTCCCTTAATTGGCCATAATGCTATAGGAGTTTCTGTTTCTATTTTTAGGTTTAAAGGATTATTTTGGTAACTGGTTAATATGCAATGTATTGTAACAGTATGAAGATAAGTGAGTATTAGCTTTTGAATATGTTTTCACTGGTTTATGGAAATATGAATACATGTGCCCTGGGATTCAGTAAGGTTCCGTGCAGGAATAGCTTATTCCTGTACAGAAACACCATTTAAGAGCAGCACAGCACCGTGCCATGGATAGTTATGAAGGCGCGCTGTCTCTGCTCCTAAATGGACATAGAACATGGATGAGTGCAGGGTGTGTGTCTGAGAGCAGAGCACTCACAATATACATGCCCCTGCACTCAAGAATTGTCGTTCGGCAATTACAATGAGCGAGAACACTCATAGGGGGTTGCATACCTCTCAACTGTACAGATCTTCACAGAATGTCCAGATGTTTCACTCATACTTTTGACCTGTACCTAATTTTTCCAGGCAAATCACTGGGATGATCTCAGGATTGAAGTCTGTAAATAATGGCATACATTTGAGTTTCAGACTCCAAATCCTTCAGAAAAGTTATATTAAAACAAATCCTGTTACTCTAGCAACTTTCTTAAGTTTATAAGAGCAATATTTAAAATACGTCCCTAGTTGTACCTTATTTTGTCAAGCTTTGTCCAGATAGTTTGCATGAAGAGGTTGAGAGGTATGGGGGATTGCCACCTCTTCAAATGCTCAAAGTGGGACTGTTATTGTACAAACATGACATGTTGCAGGAGAAAATACACCCACAGCCATTGCAAAGGTCAAAGCTCCATTTCCCAGGAAAACCCTACACTGATAGCAACTGAAATATGCTAGGATGTCTGTCAAATGTGCAGATGCATGCAGAAATCTACAGCAATAACTGAAATCTGTCCCTTTCTAGAGAAAATAACACTAAAGATTTTTTTTTTTATCAAACAGATTAAATTTAAAAATAGCTGTGCGGGTTTGCCCATTGCTTAGCTACGCATACTCTAGTTTAAATAGCACAAGAAGGTAAATAGCAAGATACATTCAGTTGAAGCAGTTCTGCAGTAGTGTAGTGGTCAGAGCGCTCGCTTTGTGAGCAGTCATTCCCAGTTCTATCCTCACTGTAGTAAATACCATTTTCCATGTGAAAGCAATTTATGAACATTTTTGTTTGCTGTATAACCTACTAAATAACATATATTTGTGAAATGGAGTACTGCATTAAGTGCAGATGTGAGGTGTCATTGTAATAATGTGGTAAAATCCACAGATAAACACAAGTGCCCCATACAGTATACGTACACATGAATCAGGGATACTAAACAAAGTTATAATGTGTAATGAATTATAAATACATGCCATACAGCAAATACTGTAAAAAATGTATAAAGTGTCCAAATCTACCGCTTTCTCAAGACCCATGTTTCATTTCTTTCTAAACTAGTATGGGGATAAGCGGGAGTAAGCACTTTTAAGCAGTAGTAAGTGAGTTTAAGCCTGTTTGCACAGGGGTAAGCAATGCTACACAGGTTAAGCAATTTAGAAGCTGAGTATAAGAAACTGTAACCGGAAGTTAGCACTGCTTACCATCACGCAAACCCACTTATAACTGCTTAAAGGTGCCTTAATTACTCTGTATCCAACAGCCCCTGTTTTCCCCAGCAACAAAATAAACAGCCCTTGCAGGTCTTGAACCCAGGACCCTGTACACTATAGTCACAGCAGTTAACCAGTAAGCACAGCTGTACATAAAATTGAGGTATACCCAAACAGATCCTCACTATAGCAAAACCACAATTTACACATGAAAGGCATCTATAAACAGTTTTATGTTGTATAACCTACTAAATAACATATATATGTGAACTGGAGTACTGCATTAAGTCCAGATGTGAGATGTCATTGTAATAAAGTGGTGAAATCCCCCATAAACACATGTACCCCATACAATGTACACACACATGAATCATGGATACTAAACAAATATATAACATGTAATGAATGATAAATCAATGCCAAACAACAAATAGTGTACAAATTTAAAAATAAGCAATACTAAGTATTGCACACCTCTGCTTACCATGTGTAAGCAGTGCGTAGCCCAGCTAAATCAATTTCCCCATTTGTATGCCCCTTTAAGCAATGCCAACCTTAAGTAAGCAGGTTTGCCCATAGATTAGCATTTTCAAAACAGTCCAATCATGGCAAAGTGCAGGAAATTGGCCCTATTTAAACCTCACAAGCAGGATTACATCTAATAACTGGTCGCAGCTTCCTGCTGTAGACAGAATGGCTGGTGTCGGCGAAGGATCGTGCTTCCGAGCGCAGTGCTGGGGCATCCAGGAGTCCAAGGTCATGGCGGGACTCCTGGTAAAAGACCATGAAGAGCGACTGCTGCAGGGCCAATACCAGGGTTCCTAATATAAAGCTGAAGCCTGGGACAATCTCGCCTGTGACCTCAACAGTGCTACTGGCATCCCTCAAACTGGTGAGCAGGTCAGGCATCACTATGCTGACCTGAAATGGAGGAAGAGGGAGCTCTTGGATCAGTGGATCCAACAAGCTAGACAGGGTGATGTCCCAGCAGTGTGTAAGTACTCATTCTACTACCTGTATAATAATTGCCAGCTCATGTAAATTATGAATAGGTATGGCTTAATATCCCTCTATGTCTCTGACAGCTGCAGCAGAGTTGGTATGAATCAGGAAGCCCATGTGTGTAGGCTGCAAAGGCTGCATCATGAGGTAGGTTAGTAATACTCTTGCATATACCATCATAAGAAATGAATCTAAAAGTAGTAGAAAGTTAATTGCCAGTATAAAATCTGTATTGTGTATGAGATGTACTAACTAAACCAGACAATATGGCAGGAAAAGTCTCATATAGGTTGTATGTAAATAAAAGGGTAACAGCCTGGCAATAAAGGTCTGTCTCCTGTACTGCTTGTGTTTACTCTGGTATCATATGGTAATGTAGTGTTGCATTCTCTTGATAGTACTGTTGTATTAAGAACTGTTACCCACACTGAGCTACATAAATAAAATGTGTAGGAATGTCTGTATACGACTGTTGTAATCACAAGGTCATAGTGTACAACTGAGGGAGACTTAGAAAACAGTGAAAAGATGCACAACAAAATCCAAATAGTGCACTCAACTGAGATGCATACTGTTGTGTTTTTAGCACACACAGCCATGGCTCGAATCCTGGGAGTGGTAGTAAGCTGTATTCAGAATCATACTCCTTAACTGAACAAATTTTGTCAGTAAGTTCAGATAATTGGCTTACATTTCCTGCCTGTCACCCTGTCCCCCTGGCAACCTGCGGTAGTGGTGCTGTGGTAGCGTTGTCGCCTCACGGCAAGACGTTGTCTCGTTCGATTCTCAGCTAGAGTGTCTTCTGTGTGGAGGCATGCATGAATGAGCATGCCTTCGTTGAAGGTTGTGTGTCAGGGCTGGTAACTCGGCATGTAGAAATCCACTACCAAACATTAGCGGACCGGAGTTCCGCTGTGGCGACCCCTAACCGGGATAAGCCGAAAGACACAACAACAACCCTGTCCCTCTGGCAAATCAGTGGGATGATCCTAGATGTTTAGGCAGAAAATGACATATGACTGATTGTTAGACATCATAACCATCAGAAATATATCTATAAGAACAAACCTGTCACTCTAGCAACTCACCAAAATGTTATGAGAGTAATATGCAAAGTATGTCCCATCTCTATCCCCATGTTGTGAAGCTATGACCAGAGTGTGTGCAGTAACAGAGTGAGATGTATGTGCATAATATAATAACATGGAATCTGGTAATGTGGGTCAACATTCAGATAGTGTTAAATAACATTCCCTCCACAGGTCTCTCAGATAAGAAAAATGTGGCTGGAAATAAAAGATTGAAATCCTGGGCTGGCACTGTTTAGTCTGGTATTGTATGGTATTGCTAGTGTTCCAGTTTCTCTGAATAATAATGTATTACTCATCACTGTCACCCACATTGTGCTATATAATAAAACTGTCTAGGAATCCCTGTATAAGAATGTTGTAATTACAAGGTCAGATTGTAAAACCACAGGAGACTTACAGACAGAAATCGGTGAAGAAATACACAGCAATATCTAAATAGCACACTCAACTGTGCTGTACACTGTGTTATTTTTAGCCAACACAGCCATAGTTCGAATCCTGGTAGTGGTAGTAAGCTGTACGCAGAATCATACCCCTCAACTGTACAGATTTGTTCAGAATGTCCAGATAATTGGCCCATATCCACTGCCTGTTACCCTGTCCCCCTGGCAAATCAGTGTGATGATTTCTGAGATTTAGGCAGCATTTAAAGACATATAACTGACTGTCAGACCTGTAAATATTCAGAAAATGTATATGAAAACAAACCTGTCATTGTAGC